>NC_063374.1:1157145-1174224 GCF_021869965.1 Rhincodon typus | reverse complement strand
TCTAGGCCCGAAACGTCAGCCTTTCTGCTCCTATGATGCTGCTTGGCCTGCTGTGTTCATCCAGCCCTGCACCTTGTTGTCTAGTAAACTATGAGACTGTAGTGAATTATAGAATCACTACAATGCGACGAGAGGCTATTCGGCCCATCGAAATGCATACAGCATCCCCACCCGATCCCTGTAATCCCGCATTTACCATGGTTAATCTACCTATCATTCTCATCCTGGCCACTACGGACAATTTAGCATAGTCAACCTACTTAACCATTTTTGGACTGTGGGAGGAAACTGGAGCACCCAGTGGAAACCCACTTAGACGCATAGAGAAAGTGCAAACACCATACAAACAATCACCTGTGGCTGGAATAGAACCTGGGTCTCTGGTGCTGTCAAGCAGCAGTGCTAACACCACTAAGCCACCGTGCCCCGAAAGAATGCAGAATGACTGCTCTTCTAATCAAAGTATTTGACTAATTTTAGTATCCACACTTTAGAAAACACCTGGATACAGACTTGAAGTGCTGGAACTCAATGGCAGAAAGACTATTAGATATTTACAGCATAGAAGGCCATTATGTCCATCGTTTCTATGCCAGTGAACAAAATCTGATTGCACAAATCCTGTTCCAGTTTTTGCTTCGTAGCTCTGGAGATTATGGTAATGGAAGTGAATCTAAATACTGTTTAAATATTACAGGAGTTTCTGACTCAACCAATCTTTCTGGCAGGGAGTTCTAGACTTCCTTCTCCTTCTGGGTGTAAATAATTTCTCTTCAATTCTCCTGTTAACTATCTACCTCATCTTAAGTCTCTGTCCCCTTGTTATCAAGTCCTCTAATAATAGAAAAAAGTGTCTTCCTATTTATGCCTCTCATAATCTTATACACCTCTATTCAATTCCCCTTTCAACTTTCACTGTGCCCAGGAAAGCAAAAGGTCAACTCCAATTTTTCCTCATAACACAGACCCTCCAGTCCAGGCAGCATCTTGGTAAACCTTCCCTGAAGCTTCTCTAGTGCAATCACATCTTTCATATGATGTGATAACCAGAACTGTATGCAGTACTCCTGTTGTGGCCTAACCAGCATTTTATACAGTTCCAGCATAGCTTTCTTTCTCTGCCTCAGCTAATGAAGGCAAGTATCTCAGATGATTTCTTAAATACCTTACCTACCTGTCCTGTTATTTTCAGGGATTTGTGGATATACATCCAAAGGTTCCTCTGATCTCCCGTACTACCTAGGGTCCTAATGTTCACTGTGTAATCCCTTGACTTGTTAGCTCTCTCCAAGTGCATTACTTGACACTTTTCTGGATTGAATGCAATTTGCCACTGCTCTACTCAGCTGAATAGTTCATTGATATCCTCCCGCAGCTTACAACTATCCTGTTCACTATTTACCACCTTATCAATTTTCGTGTCATCTGCAAACTTCTTGACCACACTGTCCACAAGTCCAAAACATTAATGTACACCACAAACAGCACAGGACTCAATGTCGAGTCCTGTGGAATCCCCCTGGAGACAATCCCAGAAACATCCCTCTAACATGACCTTCTGCTTCCTGTTTCTCATTCAATTTTGTATCCAATGTGCCACTTTGTTTTGGATCCTATGAAGTCTTACTTTCATGACCAGTCTGTCATGAGGGTCCTTATCAAGAGCCTTGCCAAAGTCCACATCAACCACATTCCTGCATACCTCCTCAAAAAATGTGATCAAATTTGTCAACCTTTCCTTAATAATCTAAACCAACTATCCCTGATTAATCGGTGTCTAAGATACATTCTGACCTTCAAAATACTTTTTAATAACTTCCTCATCATCAGGGTTAGACTGACTGGTGTGTAATTTCCTGGTCTGTTTCTTCCTTTCCTTTATTCAGTTAATGGATAATATTAACAGTCCTCTGGAACCTCACTTGTAGTCAGGGAGGATTTGAATATTAATACAAAGGACTTTGATATTTCCTCCTTTGTCTCCCTCAACATCCTAGGATATATTTCATTTGGGCCTGCAGATTTATCCACTTTTAAGGCTGCTAAACCTGCTAGTACTTCCTATTTTTCTGTTAATTGCTTGTAATATTTTACTGCCCTGCACGCTAACATCTACCCCGTCTCATCCTTTTTTCATTGTGAAGACCAATACAAAGTATTCACTGAGAACTGTGCTCATATCTTCCAGATCCACAGATTACCTCTACAGTCCCTAAAGGACATTACTCTCTCCCTAGTTATTCGCTTGCTCATTATATTTAACAGAAATAGAGAAGTGCCTATCAAAGATTGAAATTAATGGGACTCAAGGCAAATATCTCCATTGCTTGGAGTCATAAATAACACAAAGGGAAATGGTCGTTGTTGTTGGAGGTCAGTCATCTCAGTCCCAGGATATCACTGCAGGAGTTCCTCAGGGTCATGCCAAACACCTTCAGGCTGCCTCATCAATGAGATTCCCTTCATCATAAGGTCAGAAGTGGAGATGTTCCCTGATTGCACAATGTTAATTACTCCATCAACTGAAGAAGTCCTGTCCATATGTAGCCAGGGGTGTCTTGCTGCTGGACCACACTCTAGCACCTGCACCATCTGGTTTTATACGAAGCAGTACAGACTTCATTGCATCTGGTCCCATTCCATTTATGTTCCAGTACCAAATGCTCTTGGATAGACCCAGCATGGAAAGGGGAGGCAGTCTTTTGTTCAGCAAAGGCCTAAATAGGTAGGGTACAACAAGCGCGATAGTTAGTGAGGTTATTACTTCCCCAGTGTTTTGGCACTTCATGGATTTCACCCATTAAACTTCAGCAGTACCCTCGTGGAAGCCCGAAGCCTTAGCCCATCACCTGAATGCTCCGGATTTGAGTGGAGGTTTCTCTGAGAGTATCACCTTGTATCACACAAACCAGGGAGAGGGGGTGGGGGGGTTGTAGACTTTTCTGCAGAGGGAATTGGAGACTGCTAGACACATTTGCATCGCCTAGACATTGTGGGGGAGGGGTGGTGGAATTTGAAGAGGATGTGGACAGGCAGCTGCTTTCTTCCGAGTGCAGACACAGGCTCTGTATTGTGATGGGATGTTCATGTAAATCTGCATACATCCTGGTACATTGCAGTTTCAGGAACATAAGATTGAGGTGGTGTTGGGTGGGGCTAGATTTGGTCATAGGAGCTACTCATAAAATAATGACAACTTAGGAGGACCTACACCACATCTTAATTCATTCAGGGAAAGCTTTGTGTTTCCCCTTTTACCCTCCATTTCTCTCAAAAGGTTTTCCTATCATTTTTTTCCATTACTCCTGCTGTTGGAGCAAAACATTTTCTGTCATTGGCCCGAATTTAATGCAAAGAGGAAACAATTCCAGGAGAAATTGCTGTCTGAGTGATGTTAGCAGAGTGTTTACACCTATCAAGCCTCCTCTCTCATTCACTTTATGCACTGTAGACAGATTGTATCTATTTATTTGAATTGGCTTTGGTTAAATTGGTCAGGAGAAGTTTGACCCAAAGAAATCAAGCAATCCTAACTTTACTGACTATAAATTCATCTGTTATTTAATTGGAGGCAGTTCTGTGAATTGAGATTGGACATCTTTCATTTTTGACAAAATATTCCAGAAAAGAAACATTAACTAATTGAAAGATGAAGTTCACTTTTACAACACTTAAAAGCCTCAAGAAATAGACACATACATATCTCTGACACAAAAAACTGTATTGATATTGTGCGCAGCTGACTTTGCTTCAAGAGACAAGGAACATAGTCACATGAGCTGTTGTTCACAAACAATTCATGTGTCAACACTGCAAAACATTTAAACTTTGAAGAGGTTTGTGTTAAATGCTGAAAGTAAGGTGAAATATATTTATAGCAATTTATTGACTGATGGGGTTCAACAAAGATGGAGCAGAGGTGTGTGCAGAGCAAGGGTGCTGACACCTTTTCCTTCTCAGGTTCCCTCTGCTGTTATAAAATTTGTTATAAAACAACCGCACACTCGTTTCCTGTTTGACTATACTTGTGCCGATGGTAGTAGGTGGTCACCATGAGGCTTGGCTGGTGGTCTGACCCTAGACGTTGGCTGATGCAGTTTAATATGGACAAGTGTACAACTGGAGGAGAGCATTAGATTCGGGATGAGTTGACTGGAACTGAAGAAAATTAAGTGTGCAGATGACAAAAGTGTATGTGAAGATTTGCACAACAGTGTGGCAAGTCTGGTATCGAAATGGGCAATAGTTTCAAGGTGAATATAGATTATTGGTATTTGGCTGTGAGGCTTGAAGCCCAGCTTTGGGTTGGACGTTACTGACTACTATGTTATAGTGTTTCAAACCATCTCTCTACACTGCCCTATCATATCCTCCTCGATAATGCATCACGAGTGAGAATAGATTAAAGGTCCTTCTGTACTGTACCGAAGGGGCAAGAGAGGATGTAGATAGAGAGAAACTACTTCTGTTGGTTAGGGTGTCTAGGACTAGAAGGCAGAGTCTAAAAATTTGAGCTATACTTTCAGGAGTGAAATTAGAGATCAATTCTAAACACATACAGTTGGCAGAGATTTGGAACTCTCTTCTGCAAATGATGTGGCCAACATATTTTCTTAAGGGTTCCTGCACCTCAAAATTTGGCATTACACCCTTATACTCAGATCCATGAACATCTGGGCTTGGGCTGACAAGTATCAAGTAATTGATGCTACACAAGTGCCTGGCCATGACCACTTTCAGCAAGAGAGAATCTATCTTCCACTCTTCGACATTTGATGGCATTACCATCACTGATACCTTCACTATCAACATTCTGGAGTTACCACTGATCAGGAACCGGACTGGATTGGACTTTCTTAACAGCATTGTGGCAGTGGTTCAAGAAGGCAACTGACCTAACCATTATTGAGAGATGGATGACAAATCCTGACCTTGTCATCGAGGTCCACATCCACGAAAGAATGTATACGAAGCCTGATATCCATTTGCTCCTGTATTCCATTTACATTCCTTTATTCGACATTTGCGTGTGTTTAACTTGTCAGTTGTATTCTACTATAAGTTTATTCATACATTCCAAAGTTTAGCTCATTCATATCAATTCTGTATTATTTAATTGGATGTAGGCATTGCTGGTAAGGCCATCTTTTGTTGCTCATCTCTAATTGCTCTTGAAATGAATGGCTTGCTGGGCCATTTCAGAGGGTAGCTGTGAGAAACTACATTGTGGTGGGTCTGGAGTCGCACATCGGCCAGACCAGGTTCCTTTTTGAAAGAACATTACTGGATCAGATGAATCTTCACAACAATCATGATAATTGTCCTGGTCACCATTACAAAGATTAGTTTTTAACACCACCACCCGTCCTGTATTATGGTGTGTGAGATTTTGCTGTGCACAAACAAATTGGCATCTTTACTCACATCCAACAGTGACTACACTGGTGAGGTACTTAATTGTTTTTTAAGACATTGAGTGGTCATGAAATGTGCAACATGAACACAAGTCTTCCTTTAACAGACATCGACACGGAGTCTTGTTGAATATGGATCAAGATTCCATTTACAGGGTTTATTTTAAAAAATGCAGGACAAACACCAATGACCTGTCCTAAGGTGGGAACTCTTGGATGTGAGAAACAGCTTACCCCGAGCATTGCAGTTATCAATGGATCTGCTGGTGTATTACAGGGTGAACGACTGAGTGTAGGGCTTCTCACATACCAAGCAGGTGCACGGCCTTTCCCCACTGTGACTGCGCTGGTGCTGCGTCAGTGCCCACAAACTCTTGAAGCTCTTTTGACAGTCTGAGCATTGAAAGGGCCTCTCGTTGGAGTGGATCCGCTGGTGAGCGAGCAGGGTGGATGATAAAGTGAATCCCTTGCCGCACTTGGAGCAGATGTAAGGCCTCTCTCCAGTGTGCAGATGCTGGCGTTTGATCAGGTTGGAAGACTGACTGAATCCCTTGCCACACTCTGGACAGGTGAACGGCCTCTCCCCAGTGCGGAGCCGTTGATGCTGCATCAGCTGATGGGAGCTCTTGAAGCATTTCCCAAAGTCAGTGCATGGAAAGGGCAAGTGTGGACGACTGAGTGAATCCCATGCTGCACACAGTGCAGGTAAATGGCCTCTTCCCAGTGTGCACACACTGGTGCATTTCCAGTTGGTAAGGGTAACTGAAGCTCTTCCCACAGTGCCCACATTGATGTGGCTGCTCCCAAGCATGACTGCACAGATGCCTCAGAGATTGGACGATCGGCTGAACGAACGATGACAAATGTAGCAGGCATATGGTGTCCCAAACTATAGTCGCTACTTTCGTCCTCCATTGACAAAGACTAGCTCCAAATCAACTAAATGATTGGGATATTGGTGTCAGGTTTGGTTTGAGCTTCCTGCCTGCAAATCATTCATTCATTGTAGGGGGCTTGCATGAATATTTCCTGTAATCACAGGATAGAAATTCAGAAGAAACTATTTTCAGCCTTTGATTTATCTCCTTCCAAACTGAAGTCAACTTGTATGGTCAGTGACACTGTCCTTTTAACTAAAGAACAACTGCTAATACTTGTATAATGGCTTTAATATAATACAACATGCTGAGGTGACACAAAGCTGATATTAGAGCTGACAGCCAAAAGCTTGTTCGAAGAGTCAATTTTTAAGAACCTTTGTAAAGGATAGAGAGAGAGAAAGAGAGAGAGAGAGAGAGAAGTGGAGAGATTTAGGGAGGGAATTTCAGTGCTTAGGGTCCAGGCAGCTGCAGGCACAGCCACCAGTGGTGGAATGATTAAAATCTGGGATGCTAAGAGGCCAGAATCGGAGGAAGGTGGAGATGTTGGCAGGATTTATTTCTGGAAGACCTCACAGAGATATGAAGGAAGGAGGATCATGGAAGGATTTGTAAACAAGATGAAAGATTTTACAGTCAAGACATGCTCAACCAAGAGTCAATGCAGGTTAGTGAACCTGGAGTGTGCTCATGGGTGAATTGGCTCTAGGTGTGAACTGGGACACTGGCGAGCAGAATTTTGAATGACATCAAGATCCAGAGAGTAGAATGTGGGATACTAACCAGGAGTGCCTTGGAATAATAGAGTCTAGAAATAACAAATGAAAAGTAAATAAAAAAGGCACCAAAATGAATATTTGTACATACAAATTAGCCTTTTTAATTTTAAGCCTACTCTGCAATTCAGTAAGATCATAGGTAATCTGGTTGTAGTGTAAACTGTACTTTTGTCTGCTCTACATCTCATGTTTGACCCTCTCGTCTATCAAAAGACTTAACTAACTTAGTCTTAAACAAGCCCACCCCCACACTGTTCCCTATGGAAGAGATTTCCAAAGATTTACGATCCTCTGAAAGGAAAAACTTTTTGTCGTCTCTGTCCTAAAACCTCTTATTCTTAAACTTTGCCCCCTAATTCTACACTTGCCCCAAGATGAAACATCCTCTACAAGTCCACCCATAAAGACACTTCAAGATGTTTTGATAAGATCACCTCTGATTCTTGCAAACTGCTGTGGGTATAGGCCTAAACAGTTCAAATTTTCTTCGTAAAAAAACCCTTCATCTCAGGAATGAGTAAAGATGAATTTTCTCTGAATTGCTTTTAATAAAGATATAAATGAGAGTTTCAGCAGAAGAGATTAAACAGAGACGAAGCTGTGTGATGTTAGGATGGAAAAAGGTGGTCTTAATGCTGGAGATCAAATGTGACACCTCAGCCTCATAAAGTTGCCATGGAGAGGGACAAAGTCAGCAGTTTGGAGCCAGGACTAAAAATAATGTTTTCAGTGATCCCAATATTTAATTGGAGGGAACATCTAATCATCCACAACTGGACGTCAGACAAGTTATCACCTCTTGCTCAGTCAGGGGGACAATAAACTTTAAATATGCACACTCTGATGCAGTGTGACAGGCCGTCCCGTTAATTAGAGAAAGATTCAAACCCAAAGAGATGAGGAAGTGACTATTTCTTTAATTGGCTGCTCACAAATGTTTACCAGGAACATTTAACTCAGTTAATGCAGAGTAAGAGTACAAAGGACCAGTTTTTTTTTGTGTCCTCTATTAAAGCAGATTCACCATTTAATTGAAGCCAAGGTAATGGTTTCTGAAAAACAAAGAAAAAATACCCTCAGCCTCACTTTCCCTTTAATTTCAGTGAGAAAGTGGAACTAGATCCTGCCACCTATGTCAGACCCCTGTGCACCTCCACTGGATGGAAGGCCAGTCGATGTCAATAACAGAGGATGGCAGAGGCCACGTGGTGACAGTACCAGCTTCAAGGAAGGGAGAGACTGGCATGACACGGAACCAACAGAAAAAGAGAGGAGGCCGGAGCTTTGGGGAAATCGTCCCAACTGTGCATCTGCCAATTAGCAGCAGCCTAGAAAAAGGAAGCAGATTTTCCTGCCTGTGCGCCAACCCATCCACCAACAGACAGTGCCATTGCATCACTTCACAGAATCTCAGAACTGTTGCATGCAAACATAGATTTTAGGAGCAGGCATAAGCCATTTGGTCCTTCAAGTCTGCTCCGCCATTCAATGCAATCATGGCTGGTTATCCAATTCAATAGCCTGTTCTCACTATCTACCCATTTCCTTTGATCCCTTTAGCCCCAAATGCTATGTCCAACTCCTCCTTGCAATCATATAATGTTGATCCCTTTAGCCCCAGATGCTGTATCAAACTCCTTTTTGAAATCATAGTGTTTTGACCTTAACAACAAGGTGCAGAGCTGGATGAACACAGCAGGCCAAGCAGCATCATAGGAGCAGAAAGGCTGACGTTTCAGGCCTAGACCCTTCTCAGCACTAGACAGGGTATGTGCAGGAAGGATGTTTCTGATGGCAGAGGAGTCTAGAACCAGGAGTCACAGTCTAAGGTTCCGGGTAAACCATTTAGGGATGAGGTGAGGAGAAATTTCTTCACCCTAGAGTGGTGAGCCTGTGGAATTAATTACCACAGAAAGCAATCAAGGTCAAAACAGAGATAGTAGGAACTGCAGATGCTGGAGAATCCGAGACAACAAGGTGCACAGCTGGATGAACACAGCAGGACAAGCAGCATCATAGGAGCAGAAAGGCTGACGTTTCGGGCCTAGACCCTTCTTCAGAAATCCATTTCTGAAAAAGGGTCTAGGCCCGAAACGTCAGCTTTCCTGCTCGGCCTGCTGTGTTCATCCAGCTCTGCACCTTGTCATCTCAGATCCTCCAGCATCTGCAGTTCCTACTATCCCTGTCTGGTGCTGTTAGGATTTTATAGGTTTCTATGAGGAAACCACTTCCAGTGAATAAATTCTAACTGATTCAACCTATCTTCATACATCAGTCCAGCCTGCCGAGAATCAGTCTGCTAGATCTTTGCTGCGCTCCACCAATAACAAAAACATACTTGCTGCCCAGAAGGTAGCCATTCGGCCTGTTGTGCCTGCACTGGCTCTTCAAATGAGCATAATTACCTAATGCTATCTACAGTTTTTCCCTTTACCCTTTCTCATTACTTTTATCCAAATAGTCATCCAATGGCATCTCTAATGTCTCTTTTGAACCTGCCACCAGCACGTTTACAGCTAGTGTATTTCATATTCTATTTGCTGAGCAAAAACGTTTTTCCTCCCCTTCAGCCTCACTTCTCTTGTGGATCACTTCAAATCTATGCCCTCTTGTTCTTGTTCCTTTTACAAGCAGGAACTATTTCTCCCTATCTACTCTATCCACTCCACTCATGATTTTGAAAACCTCTATCTAATTCAATCTTAGCCTTTGCCTCTCCAGGGAGGACAGTCCCAACTTCTTCAATTTATCCTCCAATCACAATATCTCAATCACAAGCAACAAAAACAAGTTTGAGGAATGGACACTTTGGCACGTTTTCATTGAAAGGGTGGTGACAAAGATCTGAAACTCACTGCCTGAAAAGCTGGTCGAGACAGAAATCCTAATCTGCAGCTCACCACACCTACTTAAGGGCAACTAGGGATGGGCAATAAATACTGATGAATGAATAATAAAAAAAATGTTTGAAACAACTCGATACAAATTTGAAATGTTGTAAACTAAAATAGCAGAAAGAATACAACCTGAGAGAAACTAAAATACAACCTGTGTGTGATTCACAAGATTACAGCTGAGAAGGAGGCCATTCACCACATCCAGTTAGAGTTGACTCTCTGAAGATGCAATTTCAATGTGGGACAAGCAGAATAACTTTTTTTGAGAGGTAAGGAAAAGGTGGAGAGGGATATTTGGGAGGTTGAGCTAGGGGCTGTTGGTGTATATGCATGATTAGATACTGTGTTTTATTTTCTGTCACCAAGGAACAGCAGATAGCTGAGAAATAGCAGTGAGCTATTCGGAGGCATATGTACAGACACACAAATCCATACACTGGCCTGCAAACACAGACCCAGATACATACAGATATGCATACAGTCACAGAGTCACACTAATATGACAAAGAGCAAATATTTGGTAGTGATAGCTGAGGACTCAGAACCTCAAAGAACTTACAGACAGAACAAGGATTTTTAGTGAAGTCTTTTCCTTTAAGCACACGCAAGGAAGGCATTAGCAAGCTAACACATGTATTCGTATTCATAGTTATATTGATTTGGGACTTATGAATAATTGAAGAGGAAAGCACAAGAGCACAGGAAATCAAGAAAAGAGCAGAGGACTTGACATTGCACAGATCACCAGTTATGCTCATGTCATATCCCCCCCAAAGATGTAAATCTCCATGCCATACTCTCTCCCTTCTCCTAGGGTTGAAATCGAGACTCATGTCACCATCTCCATTGCTCAACTGGTGTTGATCACTGTAACAGGAAGCTAAGTTAGCTGGTTACTCTTCAGAATTTCTCTTTTAAAAAAAGGGTTTTCCTTAAAATCACTTGGTCAGTAAGGGATGCACAGTCAAACTGTTCCACAGTGAGACAAGATAGAGTGAATACCTGGGAATTTCATTCAATGTGGGAATTCAACACAGTGTGGGAAAGAGGTTCTTTAAGTAAGGTTTAGTGCAAAAAGTTGGCTGAGTGGCGAGTTCAGTGAAGTTGGTGGAGGGAAGGGGTAAGGAGTTGTTCCTTTCTAAACAGCTGCTGTTAGGGCCTGTGTCTCAAAGTATGAGAAATTTTGGAAAAATACATTTACAAAACAAAACTCAAAAAAAAATTAAGTAGCACAAAAGCAAAAAGGTGTGCCAACCTATGGCATGAGGAGATTCGTAGACACTTCACATGATTTGGATGGGCACATGAGCAGGAAGTGCTATCAGCTGTACAAGCTCGAGCTGTGGGTTTTGGAGCTCAAGCAGCAACTGCAATAACTGTGGCTTATCCATGAGGAAGAGGACTTTGTCAGTAGCATAACCAGATAGGTGGTCAGGCACAGCCAAGGCACATGCAGGTAGAGAGGGAATAGGTGATCATCAGGCAGTTGTAGAGAGCCAGACAACTACTGCAGGACTCCTGGAGATCCCATCTCAAACTTAATAGTGACGAAGGTTCCTCACGTAGCACAGCAAGAGGTAAACACAGGGCACCATTGATGGTCCAGATCTACAAGAGGGAAGATGAGTGGGAGAGCAGTAGTGACAGAAGAACAGAGACATTTCTGCAGCTGTAGACATGACTCCAGGAATGTTAATGTTGCCTCCCTCTTACCGGGGTCAAGTCTGTCACAGAGCAGTTGCAGGACCATGATAAGAGTGGGTGGGGTGGGTGAGCAGCCAGAGGCCACATTGATACCAATTGCAAAGGAAAGGGAGGGGGAAAAAATGTAGTCCTGCAGTCAGAATTTAGGGGCTTTGTAGAAATGTAGTCAGCAGGACCTAAAAAGTAGTAATCTCCAGATTACTCCCTGTGCCAAATATGAGAGAATATAGGTGGTTAAAACAGATGAAAAGTGATCGGAAATGGTACATGAGCAAGGCCTTTAGGTTCCAGGTACTGGCTCTGAGGAGATGGTATCTGTATAGATGTAGGGTTAGAAAGAAAATGCAGGAGTATGGCACTAAGTCATAATGCTCATTCAGAGAGCTGGTGCTGATGCGATGAACTGAATGGCCTCCTTTTCTGTAATGGCACCATAACAATTCTGTCATCACAATTACTTTCCTGCAATTTCTATTTTTCCTGTCATTCTTTTCTGCCTGCATTCAGTTCTTGGTTTTCTGAAGAAGGGTCGAACACGGAACGTCAGCTTTCCTGCTCTTCTGATGCTGCTTGGCCTGCTGTATTCATCCAGCTCTACACCTTGTTATATTATATTCAGTTCTTGTCTGCAGTGTGACAGTCAAATCAATGATTTTCCCTCCTGGTGGCACGGATGTTGACACCCAGCCCAAAGCCAGTTCCTTCATCAAGATGGCTGCCCATTCGCCCTCCTCTCCACCCCACCTACCTTTCCAAAGATGGCTGGCTAGCGGTTGCCTGGGTAACCCCGGATCCTTCCCCAGGAAGGCCCGCCTCCCCGATCGACCCTAACACCCACTCACAAAATGGCGATCAGTAAGACCGCTGCCCTGGGGCCTGTCCCGCCTGCAGGATAAACACGGGAGCTATGGACCCTTGAGGATTCGAGGACCCGGGCTTTCCCCTTAGTTGATAAAGTTACCAGGCCCCAGTGTCGTGGTTTCCATTCCTACCCTGTCTCACAATTGCCTGCCGCTGCAGCTGCCGCCGCCTGAAATGTCCGCTCCTCCTCAGACTGTCGCCATAAATGACACTGAGCATGCTCAGAGAACAGTCCAGTCTGCTCCTGCGCAGTGGATTCTTTTCCGGTGGCTGTAAATTTAATTTTCCACCGGTCTGATCAGAGCTAGACTAAAATACACCAAATTAATCTTTTAAATATGTTGAGAGAGAATTCATGAACACTCCTGGAGCATAAACTCTGGCATGGCCTGGTCGGGCTGAATGCCCTGTTTCTGTTAAAATAAAAGCAAAATATCGCTAGAGATCTGAATTTTATAAAATGCTGGTAGAATTCAACGGGTCTGGCAGCATCTGTGGCGAGAGAAACAGGGTTCAAATTTCAAATACAACGATTTTTCCAGAATTAAGTAGCCTGTTTCTGTGCTACGTATCCCGTATAATAATCGTAAGGTATCAAATGATTGATCAGCCTGGACAGACACTAGAACACCCACAACAAGGAGAAACCATGGAAAAGTGGCGAATTAGTTCAAACTCCCCTCGAAGCTACGAAGTCATCAGTGCAGTTGCACTGGGGTGAGGCCATTCACCTGCTACATGTCTGGGTGGATCGTTTTAGTCATCCAGTTTCCAGATACAGTACATTAAGAATGACCTTCATTCTTTTTCTGAAGAAGGGTCCCGACCGGAAACGTCAGCTTTCCTGTTCCTCTGATGCTGCCTGGCCTGCTGTGTTCCTCCAACTCCACACTGTGTTATCTCTGACCCCAGCATCTGCAGTTCTTCCTATCTCACCTTCATTCTTCATGCGTGTGTTCATACAATGTATAGGAATTTTTTTTTCTTTCATTGAGTGTATTGATACAATCTGCAGGTAGATGTGCAGAAGTTCTATGTACTCACAGGGGAACGTGTATGGTCTCCTGGACAGACTAATATTGTTCACATGATCACACCTGTAATCAGATAAGAGTTGTATCATTGTGCAATGAAATGTTCTCACTGGCAGCCTTGGGAGATAATTGAGGGATTATCAACATACAAATGCTCCTTTTAGGGCTTTAGTGCAGTGGAGAAAAGACAAAAAGCAGGTAAAGACAGTAGAAATAATCAAGAAAACTGGAAACTGTATGAGGAACCTAGAAGCAGAAAAATATTTAATTCATCAGTGTAACTGGAAAAGCACTGAGACACACACCTAAATGAGAATGTTTCGACGCAGTGTTATGTAGTTGCATCGTACACAGTGGTAAGAAACGACAGACATGTTCTGTGTTTAGATTAAACTTTAATTGATCACCCAACTAGGAAAGACAAAAGAATATCTGTGTAAATGGTAGGCCATTTTGAACTGAAATTACAAATTTCCTCACTGAGAAAGTAGAGAACCTATGGAATCTATCTCCACCATGAAAGTCTCTGGATTCAAAGTCATTAAATATTTTTAAAAAAAGAAATCAGTAAAGTTCAAGAAGATGCATGTGTAAATGGCCATGGGGAGAGTAAGAATATGGTATTGAGATAGAGGATCTGCCATGATCTTATTGAATGGTTAAGAGGATTCAGTGAGCTAAATTGTCTTTTCCTGCTCCTCTTCTCTGTATTGCACTAGTATGGAGATACTGTGAAAATATTTGGACTGTGATTGGAATTCATTTACCTGTCTAAGCCAGTAACTCACTGGTGTAGTCACACTGCTGAGAGACCATTCACTTGGTCAATGTGCAGGTAGGGATTCAATCAGTTATACTATATCATATAAAGACAGGCAATGCTGGTAACATCCCTAGGGAGAGAAACAGAGTTAATGTTTTGAGCCTGGTATGACTTCTTCAGAACAGATTCAGTTCTGAAGAAGTTACTTTAATCTTGAACCTGCTGAGTTTCTCCGGCAGATAGCAAGAACTGCAATTTCTATTTTTCCTGTCATTCTTTTCTGCCTGCATTCAGTTCTTGGTTTTCTGAAGAATTTTTAAAAGTCTCAACATGAAGACATCTCGGGAGAGGTAAACTTAAAATGAAAATCAGAGAAAATCAGCAGACCCCACTGATCCAATGGAAACCCCCATGATGGCTTCCTGTAGTCCCTTGGACTGCCAGTTCTATAGAGCAGGTATTTTCCATGTGCAGATGATAAAATGTTAGCAGCCCTATTGCATCCTCATTAATAGGAGCCTTAAATATGTCAGTTGGCTGTTTGTTTCCAATTCATGAGTAGTCAATCTATCACTCTGCCTCCCTGGAGTCAGAGTCAATACAGTGTGGAGCTGGAAGAACACAGCAGGCCAGGCAGCATCAGAGGAGAAGGAGAGTCGATGTTTCAGATCGGGACCCTTCTTCAGGACTGGGGAGGGGGAAGGGAACTGGGAAATAAATAGAGGAAGGAGGGGTGAGGCTGGGGGGAGGTAGGTGGGATGGCGATAGGTAGAGGTAGTGGGCATTGGTCAGTGGGAAGGGTGGAGCAGATAGATGGGAAAGAAGATGTGTCAGATCAAGGAGGCAGGGATGAGAGGAAGGGTTGGACATGGAATGACGCTGGAGGTGAGGAGATTTTGAAACTGATGAATTCTATGTTCAGGCCATTGGGCTGTAGGCTCCTGAGGTGGAATATGAGGTGTTATTCCTCCAGTTTGTGTATGGCATTATTGTGCCACTGGAGGAATCCCAGGATGGATGTGTAATCAAGGGAGTGGGAGGGGGAGTTAAAATGATTAGCAACTGGAAGGTGTTATTGATTATAGCGTACAGAGCGCACGTGCTCTGCAAATCAGTCACTGAGTCTGTGTTTGGTCTCACCGATGTAGAGGGGGCCACATCGGGAGCAATGGATACAGTAGATCAGGTTAAAGGATATACAGGTGAATCCCTGTTGGATATGGAAAGTTTATCTTGGCCTTGGATGGAGGTGAGAGGGTAGGTGTAGGGGCAGGTGTCGCACCTCCTGCGGTTGCAGGGAATGGTGCCAGGTGCGGTGGGGTTGGTGGGGAGTGTAGAGTGGATGAGAGAGTCGCAGAGTGAGCGGTCCCTACAAAAGGCAGATAGGGATGAGGAGGGAAATATCTCTTTGGAGGTGGGTCAGATTGTAGGTGGTGGAGGTGGCAGAGGATGATGCAGAGGTTGGGGGGATGGTATGTGAGGACTGGGGGACTCTGTCTTTATTTTTATTGAGGGAGGGGGTTTGAAGGCAGAAGTGCAGGAAATGCAAAAGATGTAGTTGAGGGCATTTTTGATCAATGGAGGGTGGAAGTTGCAGTCCTTGAAGTAGGAGGACATCTGGGATGTCCAGGAGTGAAACACTCCATCTTGGGAGCAGATGTGGCAGAGGCAGAGGAAGTGGGAGTAAGGGATTGCATTCTTGCAGCAGTGTGGGTGAGGTATAGTCAAGGTATCTATGGGAGTTGGTGGGTTTGAAATAGATGTCGGTGGTGCAACAATTACCAGATATGGAGATGGAGAGGTCCAGGAAGGGGAGGGAGGTATCGGAGATGGTCCAGGTGAATTTGAAGTCACTCCAACCTCAAATTCACCTGGACCATTTCTGATACCTCCCTCCCCTTTCTGCAACATCACAGCTAGACATGAAAATAAGATGTTATATTCTTAATACATTTTCTTCCACCAGGAGAAGATATCTTTCTTATTTAGGGTTTTCAGGTAAAACTTTACTTTAAATGTTGATGGATATTCCATTCTTAGCTGTTTATAGATACTTCCAGATATTCTTGGATATTCTGTATGATAAATAACATCAAACTGGATTTTATTAGATTTGGTAATACATCTATCGATTTTTTTTTGGCATAGTGGCATGCCTATCCACTTAAAGTTGTTGTCTAGGTCCTCCTTAAACTTCAGACAACTCTGACCAGAATATTATGAATGAATTGCCCAAGTGTCCCATAATACGAAAGTGGCCAAATCAATATGAGCACACGCAGGTACCAATGCAAAACCGTCCCAACTTTATTAGGGAGAAAAAGTTACAGTAACTTTTAAAACTAAACATACTGTCTCTGATCCTATTTAGCCCTTAGGTCACAATACTTCCTGAGTCTCTTGTAGATTTACGCAGTCGCTCTCTCTCTGGATGGTCAGCTATGCTGCCTGTTGCCATGCTGGTCTCCTCAGAAGATCCAATAGGGTCCAAGACCATGGTCTTCAGGTGAACCCTGTTTTTATACCCTTTTATTTGGTTTTCTGGATTTCTCTTTACTTCTGGTCAATCAGGGAAACTCACTTAATAGTTTGAAAGTGTCAGTCATTTGGGTGGTATGCTACTGTTTGTTTCTTTGTGCAGCAGGACCCAATGCCTTCCTGTCTGTGCCCTCCTTTGTTAAGTGGATAAGTTGTTGGGGTAACAAGGTGTAGAGCTGGATGAACACAGCAGGCCAAGCAGCATCAGAGG
>NC_063374.1:1129534-1156745 GCF_021869965.1 Rhincodon typus | reverse complement strand
AACCCCCTTCCCCTCCCCCATTTCTGAAGAAGGGTCTAGGCCCAAAACGTCAGCCTTCCTGCTCCTCTGATGCTGCTTGGCCTGCTGTGTTCATCCAGCTCTACACCTTGTTATCTCAGATTTCCAGCATCTGCAGTTCCTACTGTCTCTGAAACAAGTTGTTGGGGTATGTCTATCCAGGATAACTGTTGCATTTTACATTATGCTAATGTTGTGAGCACCGTGTCTGAAATGTGGGTTTTGTGATTTCAGTGTTTTACTTGGCTAATGTACCCAGCATCACTTGCTCTTTGGCCAAGTTAGCAATCTATCTGTGTTTTAGCAGCCTTGTAGCTGCTACAAAGTGTATTGCTTAACATAATTGTTAAAATTAATAAATTGTCTTATTTATGTTTCGGTTACAAGTGAAATGAACCACGCTGTTTATATATTCCTTAAGTTGGAACCTATATGTTCTGGAGAAAGAAATCCCGGACCCTTTAAATATCTATAACATTTACAGCATAGCTAAAGCTCATTAAAATTAACTTGGAGTTAAGTAAAATTTTCTGGCAGCTTCTTCTCATGTGAGATGTGAAGTTGGAATTCAGCAGACATAAATTTTCAGGGAAATATTCCTGATCTGAATTAGCTCTCAGTAAGAGTCAAAAACTAGAAGTCACTTCAATTAAGCATGTTAGGACACCAGCAAATTCACAAGTGGTTGCAATGGTAAGAGTCTAATGTTATTGCTGCTTTTCATCACTTCCAAATTCATTCCCCCTTCATATCACACTTACACACACATACCACAGTAAAACATCCCAATGGGACATTTCATCTAAAACTCCAGAGCCACATGTGGAGATATTAGGACAGATGGAAAAAAGCATGATTAAAAATTTTAAGGGACATCTTATGGAGAGAGAGATGAAGAGATGGAGTGTTTTAGGAAGGGAACTACACAGCAGAGACTTCAAAGTACAGCCACGAATAGTGCAGCAATCAATATTCGAATTGTGCAAAAGGTCAGGGTTAGAAAAGGAGCTTAGACTGCTGTGTAGCTGGAAAAGTTCTGAAAGATAACAACAGGATAGCACTTTGCAGGAACTGAAAGCAGGAGTGATAATAATGCATTTCAGATGTTGCTGGGAGCCTCTGTACTCCAGAGCATAGGAGTGAGATGTGAATGTGGTCTGTGTTAAGACATGAGCACAGAACATGGAATGAGCTTGAGAAAATGGAGGAGCAAATCTGAGACGCTGGCTAGGAGTGCATTAAGATTGTTCCTTTTAGACTGGACTAAGCCACAGGGAAATGTTTGAAGCAGTAAATCAACTGACTTAGGGTCAGAGTTGGCTTATGGCATGAAGGTGGAAATGGTAGGTCATTATTGAATCAAGGCTTTAAAAAGTGTGGTTTATTATTTGACAGTTGCCAAGAAGGATGGAGTCAGTAACTCAGGAATCAAATTTGGAGCAGTGACCATAATCAATAGCATTACTCTCCCCCACATTTAATTGGAAGAAATTTCTGCCAGTGTGGTATTAAATGTGGTGTTTAATATTTTAACAGTGGAGGAGTCAAGAGAAAAAGTGGTATCATCAGCATCCCTGTGAAATCTGATAGTTTTCAAATGATATCTTTAAGTGGAAACATATGGGTGAGAAATAAGAGGGAGTCAAGGATACATCTTCAGCGACACCCACAGTAACCGTGCAAAAGCAGGAAGAGAAGACATTGCAGATGATACTCTGGCTGAAATCTGATCAATAAGCAAGGAACCAGAAGAGTGCTGCTCCACCCAGCTGGACAACAGAGGTTGCAAGATGATCATGTATCAAAGAATGCAGACAGACCAAGAAGCACAAGGAGAGATTATTCCTCTTTCTACAGTCACACTGGATGTCATTTGGGACTTTGCTAAAACTTTTGCTATTGTTATAGGGCAGATATCCGACTGGAAGGATTTAAACAGTGGTTCAAAGTGAGAACGGATTTGGAAAGTGGCAAACTGTTCTGATTTTGGAGGTTAGAGACGGGATGGAAATTAACAAGAACAGTGGAGCCATGTATTGGTTTTTTTTGAGACGAATATTGATAATGGCACATTTGAAGTAAAACTGAACAGAAGAAAACATTAACAACATCACCCAGCATGTGGAATTTTGGGTGTCAGTCATGAGATTAGGACTGAGGAAAGAAAAGGTGGATCCCATGGACAAGATGAGCAAGAAACTGAAGGACGTCAGGCTAATGTTCAGTTAAGATGGGACTCCGAAGCAGTTTCACCCAGTGGGCTAGTAGAAGGGAGGAAGAATCTGATCAGATTGTCTCAATCTTAATGACAAAGAAACTCCACAAGCTCCATGTTATTGGAGGCAAGAAAGGAGGAAACAGTGGAGACAGCGAGCCCATTAAAAGGCACTAACTTATGGTACAGGTATTAAAAAGATTCAACACATGGCATTTAACACAAAATTACTTTATTTTACTTATATGCAGAATACTAACACCTATAACTGGACTGGGGTTTATTAACATCAGCAAAAACAGATCCCAATAAACACAGTTCATTCCAGGATGCAACTATCAGCAAAATCATTGCAGCTTCTTGTGGACTCGCTGGTGTTTCAGCAGGTGGGATGATGTAGTAAATCTCTTCCCACATTCGGAGCAATTGAACGGCTTCTCTCCAGTGTGAATTCGCTGATGAATTAGCAAGTCAGATGATTGAGTGAATCCCTTCCCACACTCAGAGCAGGTAAATGGTCTCTCCCTAGTGTGAACTCGCTGGTGTGTAAAGAGCTGGTTTGACTGACTGAATCCCTTTCCACACTCAGAGCAGGTGAATGGCCTCTCTCCAGTGTGAACTCGCTGGTGTATATTGAGTTCAGATGACAGCCAGAACCCAGTTCCACATTGAGAGCACCTGAAGGGTCTCTCATCAGTGTGAACACGTTGATGGGACATCAATTCCCCAGAGCTTTTATAGCACTTTTCACAATCTGGGCATTTATAAGGTCTCTCTCCAGTGTGAACTCTCTCATGTCTTAGCACATGGGATAACTGAGTAAACCCCTTCCCACACATGGAGCAGATGAATGGCCGTACCCCAGTGTGAATTCGCTGATGCACCGTGAGTTGGAATGATCCCCTGAACCCAGTCCCACAGTGAGAACACCTGAACGGTCTCTCATTTGTATGAACACGATAATGAGACTTCAGGTCCCCAGAACTTTTATAGCATTTGTCACAATCTGGGCACTTAAAAGGTCTTTCCCCACTGTGCACTCGCTGGTGTGCCATCAGCTGAGATAATCGAGCGAATCCCTTCCCACATATAGAGCAGGTTAATGGCCTCTCCCCTGTGTGAGTGTATTGATGAGTGCCCAGCTCAGATTGGTAACTGAGTCTCTCCTCACTGACACCACACTTCAACAGCTGCTCCTCAGTGTTACTGCACTGGTGAACAGTGCTATTTTCTTCCATGTTCAAAACTCTATGGTATTTAAGGTTACGTTCAATTGAATGACTCTGAAATATCTTGATGGGATGTTTGATTCAAGTTGCCCAACTGCAAATTCTCCCTGTTCAAAATCCTGTGAAATTAACATAACAGAAAGAAAGAAAGAATGAGAGAGAACCCACCAAAACACAAGGGCGTATTGTGAAAAGGAGCTGAATGAATCTGACAGGTTGTGGGGCTGGCACTCGGAAAAAGGAAAATCATTATGGAAGTTGCTTTTCAGAAAAAGAAACACAACTCTATTGAGTGACAGCACCTGAAAGCGAATGTGAACACCATCACCTCCAAGTCACACAGCATCCTGACATGTCTGACATCCAGTACTGGATTAGCAGACAGACATTCTCCACATGTAAACATTGGGAAGATCAAAGTCAATGAAAGTTTCAGTCTCAGTGACAAACACCATTTCTGAGCAACCAACTCCATCCTTCTCTCTGGTAACTGTCTGAGGCTGACCTAGACTGTTCACATTAACGCGAAATACTTCACCCTGCAATGAGTATTCAAGCACAGATCCCCATTGTCACCAGGACCGCCTATTTTCATCTCAGTAACATTGCCTGATTCCACCCTTATTTCAGCTCATCTACTGCTGAAACCCTTATCCACTTCTTTGTTACCTACAAATTTAACTATCTTAACATGCTCCTGGGCCAGCCTCCCAAACAACGTTTAACTTTTAGCTTATCCAAAACTCTGCCGCCTGAAGGTTTCCTTGCACCAAGACTTGAGAAAATGTTCAAGTGCTTGTTCTCATTCTCCTACATATCTGTGATCATCCTCATCTCTGTAATTTCCTCCAGCCGCACAACGCTCTGAGGCCTTTGCATTCATAGAAATCCAGCATCTACAGCATTCCTGATTTTAGTCTCACCATTTTAGGTGGCTGTTCTTTCAAGTGACTGGATTTCAAGCTCTGGAATTTTGTCCTTGAAGCTTTCCATCTCACTTTCTTTTAAGATACTCATGAAAATCCCAGTCTGAACAAACCTTTAGTCTCCTGCCTTAAAACTTCCTTACATGGCTTGGGGTCAAATACTGCTTTGTAAAATTCATGTGAAATGCCTTGGACCATTAAAAGTGTGATAAAAATACAAAGTAATGTTGTTGACCTGCTGTTCCTTCATCTTAATAATAATCCTGTAATTCCTTACCCTACAGCAGTGTGGCAGCACCCTCACTACACGGATTGCAGCGACTCAAGAAGATCAAATCATCTTCTCCATGAGTAACAGTGGCTGGGCAATATCTGCTGGTAACTGTGGAGAGAGAAACAAGATTAACACTTCAAGTGCAGAATGAATTACAGGAAATAAAAATGGTGCAGAATTTGGTGGCCAATATTAGCTCAGAAACAGAGAGAAATGGAATATAGTGCAGCCAAAACAATTCCTGACCATGAAATATACAAGTCTGAAGCAATGTATTTTGTGAGCTCAAATGCGAGAGGAAAGTATACAGTAAATTTCATTTGATTTGAGGATCTTGGAGTACAAGTCCATAGTTCGCTGATGTTAAGATCAGGGATGAGTATATGAATACTCTAGAGAATGTCAATATATTAAAAGGAGGTGGTTTTGGGTATCCTAAATTGCATTAAGGTCGACAAGTTCCAAGGGCCAGATGGGATCTATCCCAGGTTGCTGTGAGAGACAAGGGAAGAAATAGCTGGGGCATTAGCAAATATCTTCACATCCTCCTTGACCACAGGCGAGGTTCCAGAGGACTGGAGATTAGTCAATATGGTTCCCTTGTTTAAGAACGGAAGCAGGGATAATCCAGGAAATTATAAATCGGTGAGTCTGACATCTGTCGTGGGGAAGCTCTTGGAGAAGATACTGAGGGACAGGATATATGCACATTGGGAAGATTAGTTAGCATCAGGCAGCATGATTTTGTATGGGGAAGATCACATCTCACCAACCTGATCAATTTTTTTGTAGAGGTGACAAAGATAATTGAGGAGGGAAGAGCTGTGGATGTAGTTCATGTGGACTTTAGTAAGGCATTTGATAAAGTTCCACATGGCAGATTAGTTCAAAAGCTAAAATCACATGAGATTCAGGGTGGGCTGGCTAGATGGATACAAAACTGGACTGGTCATTGAATACAGAGGGTAGCGGTGGAAGGGTGTTTTTCCGAATAGAGACTGGTAACTAGTGGTGTTCCAAAGGGATCAGTTTTGGGTCCTGTGTTGTTTGTAGTATATATAAATGATCTGGAGGAAAATGTGGGTGATCTGATTAGTAAATTTGCAGATGATACAAAGATTTGTGGAGTTGCTGATAATGCTGATGATTGTGAAATGATACAACAGGATATAGGTAGATTGGTGACTTGGGCACAGAAATGGCAGATGGAGTTTAATCCAGACAAATGCAAGGTGATGCATTTTGAAGAATCAAATTTAGGTGTGAATTATATTGTAAATGGCAGAATTCTTAGGTACATTAAAATACAGACGGATCTAGGCGTGCAGGTCCACAGTTCCTTAAAAGTGGCAACAGACGTGGCCAAAGTGATTAAAAAGGCATATGGCAGGCTTGCTTCCATCAGCTGGGGCATGGAGGACAAGAGTTGGCAAACCATGTTGCAGCTATATAAAACCCTTGTTAGGCCGCATTTGGAGTACTGTGTGCAGGTTTGGTCGCTACATTACCAGAAGGACGTGGAAGCTTTGGAGAGAGTGCAGAGAAGGCTCACCAGGACTCTGTCCAGTCTCAAGGGCATTGGCTGTGAAGAAAGGTTAAAAAGACTAGGATTGTTTTCACTGGAAAGATGGCAGCTGAGAGGAGACCTGATACAGGTCTACAAAATTATGAGAGGCATAGATGGGCTGGTTAGTCAGAAGCTTTTTCCCAGGGTTGAAGTTTCAATTACAAGGGGACACAGGTTCAAGGTGAGAGGGAAAAAGTTTAAGGGAGATGTGCAAGGAAAGTTTTCACGGAGAATGGTAGGAGCCTGGAATGCACTGCCAGAGGAGGTGGTGGAAGCAGGCACGTTGGCAACATTTAACAGGTATCAGGATGGTAACATGAATGGGGAGGAAATAGAGGGATATGGATTGTTTAAAGGCAGAAGGTTTGTTTTCTACTTTAATCAAGACATGATGATCGGCACAGGCTTGGACGGCCAAAGGGCCCGTTCCTGTGCCATACTTCTCTTTTTGTTCTTTTTTTTTGAAAGTAGTAACACAAGTATATAAGGTAGTAAAGAAGGCATGTGGCAGGCTTGCCTTCATTGGTGGGGCATTGGGGATAAAAGTTGGCAAGTCACGTTGCAGCTGTATAAAACTTTAGTTAGGCCATATTTGGAGTATTGTGTATAGTTCTGGTCACCACACTATAGGAAGGATGTGGAGGCTTTGGAAACTGTGCAAAAGAAGCTTACTTGGATTAGAGTGTATTTGCTATAAAAGGATAGGTTGGACAAATTTTAATTGTTTTTACCAGAGTGTCAGACAGTGAAGGAAGACATGGTATACGTATGTAAAATTATGTGAGGCATGAATAGGCTATATGTCAGTGCCTTTTCTCCCCCCAGTGTGGAAATGTCAAATACAAGGAGGCATAGGTTTAAGGTGAGAGGGGAAAAGATTAAAGATGTGTGAAGCAAGGTTTTCTTTTTAAACCAGAGGATGGTAGGTGCCTGGAATATGCCACAGGGAGATGATAGCAGGTAACATTTAAGAGGTATTTAGACACATGAACAGGTAGTTAATGGCGATACAGACCACGGTGCAGGCAGATGGGATTAGTTTAGAATAGCATCATGTTTGTGCAGACACGGTGAGCCAAAAGGGCCTGTTCCTTTGCTGTACTGTTCTAAATTCTTACCATGGGAAAATAAATCTGGTACACCAGCAGCACATTGTCAGGGAATCGGTAGCAGGAGAAACCTCATTTAGACAAGATTAGCAGAATTACTGGTGAAATACTAAACAGAACTAAAATATAACTAAATTAGACATAAAGCAGGCTAGACAATTACAGAGGTGACTGGGGATGGCAAACTTAAAACATCGCAAAAGATGGACATGAATTCAGATGTACAGTAAAGAAGTTACGCTAGCTCGAGAGCCATGGAACATCTCTCAGATAACAGAACCTACTGACAAAAAGCTCTAAACTGAAGTGAATGGACAAAAACACTCATCTGAAAGAATTTCAGTTTTCTATATTTAAATCTCTTGCTGGAGCCGAGTGTTGGAAAGAAATCAGAAGCACTGGAGTCAGAATTCAGTTGAAGAAATACCCCAGAGAGAGTGCAGTGATGTCACTGCGTATCTGCCAGCACATGAAATAGTCAGTTGAGGAATCATGCAATGGCGTCACACACAAAACACAGACCATCTAGGTCTGCACAAGCCCATGATTACCAAACAATAAAGGATGTAGGGTACATAAACAGGAGCCTGGAAGAACACAGCAAGCCAGGCAGCATCTGGCAGATGTGAGAGTCCTTGAGAGGATGTAGTGGAGACTTATCAGCAGGGCAATTTTAGTTGCAAGGTTAGGTTAAGGAATCTGGGGCTGTTCTCCTTCAAGGAAAGGAGGTGGAGGGGCGATTTGATAGAGCTATGCAAATGCTTGAATTTTTTGGATGACATGCCTAAAGAAAAGTTGTTCTCAAAGCTGATCACAAAAGGATTTGGGAGACATCTCAAGGACTTTGGCAACAGTTTTGGTTCAACTTGGAGCTGAACTGTGGAGGCAAGACGACAGCAAGGCATCATTTGATCAAGCATGAAATCAAGGAGCCCTCACAAAATAAGATTCAATAAGAATCAAGGGAATCTCTGTGCTGTTTGGAGACATACCTAGCAAATAAGATAATCACAGTTGGAGGTCAGTAGTTTCAACTGCAGACATTTTCTAATTAACCTGTTTAGAGATGTTATTACTCACCTCTAGCACAGCTGGGACTTGAACCCAGGCCTCCGGGTTCAGACACATGGATACTACCACTGAACTATAAGGGCCTAGAAGTTCATTAGGGTAGACATTATGACACACCTCTGGAGTAGGTGAGACTTGAATCTAGGCCCTATGGCCTAGAATTAGAGTCTCTATCACTGTGCCACAATTCCCTAGGCCAGGAAAGGTTGTTTCTAGACCTAATTGATCCTCAGCTGTTTCATTTATGACCTTCCCTCAAATCAAAAGGTCAGATGTCAAAGGTGTTTGTAGGAGATTGCATAATAAGCAACTCTTCATATACTGAAGCACTCCAAATCCAAATGCAGCAAGACTGGACAATATCCAGGCTTGGGCTTAAAAATGGCAAGTAATACTGTGCCACTGAAAGTGCCAGACAATGATCATATCCATCAAGAGAATCAAGCCATTTCCCTCATGACAATCACTGGCTTTGCCATCAATAAATTCCCAAACTATTAACATCCTGGGGTTACCATTGACCAGAAATTAAACTGGACTAGCCCACATAAATACTGTAGTGACAAGAGCAGGACAGCGGTGAGGAATCCTGCAGCAAGTAATCACCTCTTGACTCCCCAAAGCCTGTCCCTTATCTACAAGGCACAAGTTAGCAGTGTGATGGAATACTCTCTATTGCCCTGGATGGATGCCACTCCAACAACACTCAAGAAGTTTGACACCACCCAGGACAAAGCAGCTCGCTTGATTTACACCACATTCACAAACATTCTGTCCATCCACCAACAACATAGTAGCAATGTGCACCATCAACTTTGAAACCCCATAATAAACCTATACCACCAAGAAGAACAAAGGCAAATGTATGGAAACACTTCTACCTGTGAGTTCCCCTCTTAGCCTGAGGACTGCAATGAGGGGAAATGCATTCAGAAAGTGGTATGCTTGTAGAATTCTGTGCCACAGAAAGCAGTTGAGGTCAAAACATTGAATATTTCCACAAAGGAGTAGCTTTAGTTTTTAGGGCTAAAAGGGTCAAAAGGTATGGGGACAAAGCACAAACAGGGTACTGTGTTGGATGATCAACAACGATTATTTTGATTGAGAAAGCAGGATTGAAGAGCAGAATGGCCTATTTCTGCTCCTATTTTCTATGTTTCTAAGCCACTCACCATCCTGACTTAGAACTATGTTGCGTTTCCTTCACTATCACTGGGACCAAATCCTGGAACTCCTGTGCAGCATTGTGGGTGCAACCCATAACTAGTGGACAGCAGTGGTTCTGGAAGGCAACCCACCGCCATCTTAAAGACAACTAGGGATGGATAATAAATGCTGACTTAGCAGCTAACCCCACATCCCCTGAAAGAATAAAATAAATCTTAATGCTCACATATAAAAGTCTTTAATGTCCAGATCCAGATTAATTGAGTGATTATGACAGATCTGAATATGATGCATACTTTGAGTTTGTTGTGTGTCAATTCTTCCTTTCTAATCCCTGTAAAAGCAGTTCGTAAAATTGATCCCAATCAGTCCAGGATAGGTATTCACAACATTCTCTCCTGCTGTCCCTGGGCCCACAGCTAGAATACTGTGAATAGTTTTAGTCCCCTTATTCAAGAAAACATATACTGGCATTGAAGGCAGTCCACAGAACTTCATTAGGTTGATCCCAGGTATGGAGAGGTTTTAATTTAAAGAGAAATTGAGTAGATTGGGCTTACGCTCATTGCAGTTTAGAAGGATGAAGGGAGACCTTATCATAACATAGATTTGTAAGAGCACTTGACTTTCACTCATAAGGTGGTGGGACTCTGAAACTCAGTGCCTGTAAGGATCATCAAGGAAGAAACCTTCATAACGTTTAAGATATATTTAGATATGCACCATACAAGGCTATGAGACAAGCGCTGGAAAATGGGTTTAAGGGTTAGGTGTTTTTTTAAACTAGCGCTGACTTGATGGGCCTTTTTCTGTGCTATCGACCTCTATACAAGGTAGATAGGGAGTAGCCCTGAGAATCCAGGACCAGAAGACATAATCTTGTCACCCACTTAAGACAGAGATGAAGAAGAATTTCTGTTCTCAGAGCATTGTGAACTTGTGGAACTTTAATGGTAGACAGCTGCTGAGGCTGGGTCATTAAGAATATTCAAGGTTGACAGATTTTTAATGGTTAAGGAATAACAAGAGTTATAGGGAATAGTTGGATTTGAAAGTCATGGGATCAGGCACGATTTCATTGAACGGCAGAGCAGACTTGATGTGTCCGATGGTGTACTTCTGCTCTGACATCTCAAGACACTAGAGGGTTATGTACTCTCCCTGGAGTGGATGGGACCCTGGGAGGGCCCAGGTCATAGAATCCCTACTATGTGGAAACAGGCCATTCAGCCCAACGAGTCCACACTGACCCATCACTCTACTCTATCCCTATTACCCAGTATTTCCCATGGCCAATTCACCTAAACTACACATCTTTGGGCTGTGGGAGGAAACCGGTGCACCCGAAGGAAACCCACGCAGACACGGGGAGAACGTGCAAACTCCAAAGACTGTCGCCCAAGGCTGGAATCGAACCTGGGCCGCTGGCGTTGAGGCAGCAGTGCTAACCATCGAGCCATCATCCACAATTAACAAAAAAGGGAAAGTAGCGCAGAAGCTTAGTACAGCAAGTCGCCTCTGTGGAGCGAGTGAGTTCAACGGTACCCTCCCCTGGCACACCTCCAGGGCCACGTGGTCACAGGACCACGCCCTCACTGATGTCACTTAACCGGTCACGCATGCGCGCCGCTCTGCACCCCCCCCAATCATAACCCTAACCCCCGGAGATGTCGGCCGTTTGTTGGGCCCCTATTTCTCGCGAGGAGCCTGCATCCGTTCACCCAAAGCCAGTAGACCCTCTACTGAGGTTTAAGACGTGCACTGGACATTTATAAAGGCTTCCCGCTGAGTCAGAGGGCCGAACGCTGGCCTCCTCTTCTCCCGCCCCTCCCCTTCCTTACCGCCCGCCGATCTGACAAACCAACGTCTCTCCGCGGCCACCCCTTACACTGCGCATGCTCCAAACACAATCGTGGTCAATACGAATGTTTTGGCTGACAATTGGGCCCAGGTAATTGTCGGCGCCTCCCGACCAATAGGCAAAAGGGGGCATGTTCGGATTACGGTGCGGAATCAACCGGTACTCCAACCAATCGGAGTGAATGAGGGGTGGGACTGAAACCGACTCTTCCCCCATTGGCCAAAACCTTCGATAACAAGGGGTAAGAGCTGGATGAACACAGCAGGCTAAGCGGCATCAGAGGAACAGGAAGGCTGACGTTTCGGGCCTAGACCCTTCTTCAGAAACCTTCACTTATTTGGAAATCTGATTCGGTCAAACCTTGGGTGGGTAACCGGACCCTTCGGTTTGTGGCTTTAAACAGATTAAACCCTGTGGGGCTGAAGCAAACATTTCAATATTTGTTACTGAAATAGTAGAACATGATGAGATAATGCACAAACAATTCAAGGGCTGATTTAAAGGGGTACTTGGTTACACATTCCTTACCAAACCAGAAATTGCTGGAAAAAGCAGGAAAACAGTTTCAGAAGGATGATTCTGAAAACGGGTCTTGGATTAATGGTCTAGAGATAATACCACTACCCCGTTGCATTCCCTAAATTTACCTGTCCCTGGTGTTGCGATTGATGAGAATGGCATTGTTGCCATGGAATACTCTAAGTAATTGGACTCTTCTGTATCACCTGTCCTTTGAGGAGAAATTTGCAAAGAAAAACACCTTTACCCACAAGTCCATCAGGAAATTGTCAGCATGTAAAGTCCTTGAGACCCTGTGGAAAAAGGAGAGGGTGAATCCTGTAGTGTAGTTCCCTGAGCAGTCTGTCAAAGTCATTTGGCAGAATGCCTAATCACAAGAACTTTCTAACAAGCACTAAGATATCGCTTGGCTGGTGGTGAAGAGAGTACTTACCTGTGAGATCCCTCTTGTACTGTCTGTCTACTCCACTGCACTCAAAGCAGCTGTGCAGGGGTTGAGACTGTCATACATCTCCTTCTGGAAAGTACCTTTGCAAGGGAAGTCTGGAGAAAGATGCATTGGTTTTTGTCGAAGTTCATCCCAAGCAACTCCGTGATGCAGGACACTTTTGCTCTATGGTTTGTTGCCTGGAATGTACACCAAGATAGACATCCACAGCACCTAAGGGACCATCAACGCGGTGAATGATGCTCTTTGGTCTGCCCGAAACTTATTGGTCCTACGGAACAAGGAGTAGACCTCAACCAAGTGTTGCAGACTGGTACATTCCAAGGCCCAGGGACTCATTAAAGCTTGGGGCAGCTGCCGCCAAGGTGCAATGGGGAAAGACCACTGTCTGAAGTCTTCCTAACACTCCCCCACCCCATTTGCTCAAATGCATGTAAAAATAATCTTGTACAAGTAAGAGATACCTTTGGTTTGTTTGCATAGAGTGAAACTCCAATGTTTGTTTGTTTGCCTTGATATGCTACTATACAGAACCCAACTGCATTTGTGACTATAATATTGCCGGCAATGTCTCTGAATGCAGGGGAAAAATAGAATTCTGCAGAAAGGTCATTGGACCTGAAATGTTAACTCCACTTTCTTTCTATAGATGCTGCCAGACTAGCTGAGTTTTTTAATTTGCTGGAAAAACTCAGCTTTCTGGCACCATCTATGAAGAGAAAGTGGAATTAACATTTCAGGTCCAATGACTCTTCTTCAGAACCCTTCCGCTGAAATTGTTTTCCTGCTGAGTTTTTACAGCAATTTATTTTTGTCTCTGATTTTCAACATCTGCAGTTCTTTGGCTTTTTTGTTACTCATTCCCTAAGCTTTTGTTATTTCACAGGATGTGAGTTAACTCCCTTGTTGATCAAGAGTTGACCTCAACCAAGTGTTGCAGTCTATGTGTTGAGGAAAGCACTAACGCTTTGGACAGCTGTTGCCAAAGCACAGTGGGGGACAACTGTTATCTAAGGTCTTTCTGCCAAAATAGGTCTGTTCAGTTGTCAGACCCTCTCATTGCCTCAAAATGAACAAATAGTTTCCTGCATTAGGATAAAATGCTTTTTTTTGTAACTGTAGAGAAGCTCTGAGAAATGTCAAAACCCCAATGTTTTTTATTTGTCTCTGCAAAGCCTATACAGAACTGATTTGGAATCTTTGTATGTACTTATAGGTGATCTTTTGAATAAAGTATATTTTTGAAATAAAAAAAATCAAGAATCCATCTATTCTAATCTAAAAAATATTCAATGACCTTACCACCACTTTTCCCCATGGACAAGATTTCCCACGGATTAACAATACTCTGAGAGAAAAAGTCCTCCACATTTCCATCTTAAAAGATACCCTTTATTTTTAATCAGTGTCTGGTCGATCTAGTCTCTCATGTAAGGGGAAATGTCCTTTCGGTATCCATCCTGAACAGTCCACTCTAGATTGCATATGATTCAATTTAATTGCTCCCACATTCTTCCAAATGCCAATGGATAAAGGTTCAACCTTTTCCTCATTTGCCTTCATGCTTATTATTTGAATTTCTTCTAACCTAACTGCATAATTTCTTAAGAGAGAGAGCCAAAAGCGTACACAGTGCCCTCAATGTAGCCTTACCAATGCCATTTGCAACTTCAGCAAACATCTTGTACAATCCATTCCTTATGCAGAAAACAACACATTGTGTTTGACTTATAGACTCATAGACCTGTAATGCATAGAAGTAGGCCATTTGGCCCATCATGTCTGTGTAAGTCAACAGATTTGACTACACTAATTTAATTTTCCAGCTTTTGGCTCGTAGCTCTGGAGGCCATGGAAATGCAATTGAATATCTAAAAACTGCTTAAAAGAGTTTCTGACTTAACCATGCTTTCAGGCTGTGAGTTCCAGACTCCCACCACCCTCTGAGTGAAAACAAATTCTTCGACTCTCCTTTTAGCCTTCCACCTCTTAGTTGAAACTTATACCTTCTTGCTGTTGCACAGTGTTTATCTACCCATCTTATCTATGAACGCTCAGAATCTTATACACTTCCACTGGGTTCTTTCTCAACCTTTGCTGCACTTAGGCAAACAACTCCAGCCTATTCAATCTCTCCTTGGAGCTGAGTCCCTCCAGCGCAGGCAACATCTTGGTGCACCCTCTCTATAGTGTGATCACATCCTTCCTTTAAGGCAGTAGTCAGAAATCCACACAATACTCTAGTCGTGGCCCAAACAGCATTTTGTATAGTTCTAGCATAATATTCTTGCTCTTGCAATCTATCCTTAAGCTAATAACAGCAAGTATCCATAAGCACTTTATCTACCTAAATTCTTAAGCCCCTTATCTAATTGCCCTGCTACCTTCAGCAATCTGGACATATGCACATCAAGGTTTTTATGGTCTTCAGTCCTGCCTTCCGAATCATTTTCTACAGCTGCATATTAAATTTCATAGATTCATGCACCAGGACATCCAGATCCTTCTGTACGGTGGGGTTACGGGGATAGGGTGGGAGCTGGGGCTGGATGGGATGCTCTTCAGAGAGTTGGTGAGGACTCAATGTGTCAAATGGCTCTTTCTGCACTGTGGGGTTTCTATGATTTGATCTCTGGAGGGAAAGCAGAGTTACTACTTCAGGTCCATGACCCTTTTCAGAGCTGCCAAACCCGATGAATCTCTCCTGCAATTTCTGTTTTGTTTCAGATTTCCAGCATATGCTGTTCATTGTTTTATTATGAATAAACATTTCTCTTGGTTTGAAATAATTTTATGTAAATCACCACCTTCTAATCGCCTGTAAAAAGAATTTCTGGGAGCTTGGTACAAACGCAGCTCCAGGAGTTTCTAATCCAGATGTGGAGAGCTGATGCTGGATATTCCTGAAACCTCCCAATACCCCTCAAGGTCCATCTCACTCTTTGTACTTTCAAGCCATCTCCTCCTACCGGGTCCAGCATCCCCACTGCCCATGCTCTAGTCACAGACTCGGCTTCGCCACTCTTTCACTCTGATTGGTTGGAGGACCACATGCTGCAGATTGATTCTTCAAGGTCAAAAATCACATGACACCAGGTTATAGGCCAACAGTTTTATTTGAAAACGCAAGTTTTCATAGCTCAGCTCCTTCCACAGACGTAGTGAGAGAGAGAGGGTATACGACACAGAATTTATAAGCAGAAACTAACAATTCTAAAACTGGCTGCCTTTTGTTGAGTCTTTAATCAGTTAGGAAGGAGACAGCTGGTTAAAATGTAAAATCCAGATTCCTTTCAAATCATTGTCCTGAGATAATTAAAGGTTTTATCAATGTATACAAGAGGTGACATCTCAGGTCAGACAAAGCATTTTATATGTGATGATGTGGAAGTGCCAGTGTTGGACTGGGATGGATAAAGTCAGAAATCACAAACGGCAAAGTCTCTCAACATAATCAGTGTTGTAGGTCGACTTGAGTGAGTTTGTGATCTGTAGTCCTTTTGGGATCTTTCGTTCTTGCATTTCTGTAGAAACTTGATGTCTGTGTTGATATACGCGATCTTCTTGGAGATCCTCCACTTTGGGCCGGCAGTTGGTGGTGTCGATGATAGCCATGATGTGGAGGTGCCAGTGTTGGACTGGGGTGGACAAAGTCAGAAATCACACAATACCAGGTTATAGTCCAACAGGTTTATTTGAAAACGCAATCTTTTGAAGCCTCAGTCCTTCTTCAGGTGATAGTGAGAGAGGTAGTATCAGACTCAGAAGTTATAAGTAAAACATCAAAGGTTCACACCATTGATGAGGATGTACTAAACAAACCTAAGATGCTGTTAAATCTTTAATCAATTATAAGGTTTTAATTGATTACTATGGAAATGTAAATCCCCAAATTCTTTCAAGTCACAATCCTGAGTGAACTAAAGGTTTTATCAGTGTAAAGAAGTGGTGACATTTTAGGTCAGACGATGCATGCTAGGTGTGAGACCTTGTTTAGAATTTGTTTATGTTTCAGTTTTGACTCAGACTGGTTTTATTTCTAAAGCAGGAATTTATAAAACACCATATTGACTGAGTGTCTATAAATTGTGTGCTTTTTGAACAAAATAAAATGTATCTGCAAATATAAATTCACTCCATTGATTCACACGTGAGTGTGAGAGAGAGAGAGTGAGGAGGGAGAAGAGAAGTGTGTGTGTAAGGGGGGGAGACAGTGTGTGTGAGGAGGGGAAGACAGTGTGTGTGTGAGAGGGGGAGAGAGTGTGCGTGTGTGAGGTGAGGAGAAAGTGTGCGTGTGTGAGGTGGGGAGAGAGTGTGCATGAGTGAGGGGGGCAGAGAATGTGTGTGAGTGAGGGAGGAGAGAGAATGTATTCGTGTGTGAGGAGGAGAGAAAGAGTGTGTGTGTGTGTGAGTGAGAGGGGTAGAGAGAGTGTGTTTGTGAGGGCATGTGAGGTGGGGAGAGTGTGTGTGTGATTGTATATGTATGTATATGTATATGTATGTGTGTGAGGATGTATAGTGTGGTGAGGTCACCTGTGGTGTGACATGAACTCAACATCCCAATTGAGGCCGTCCTCATGGGTACCAGACTTGGCTATCAGCCTCTGCTTGGTGACTCTGCGTTGTTGTGTATCATGAAGAGGTGCCTTGGAGAACGTTTACCCGAAGATCCGAGGCCGAATGTCCTTGACCGCTTAAGTAATCCCCCACTGGGAGGGAACATTCCTGTCTGGAGATTGTTGCACGCTGTCCATTCATCTGGTGTCATAGTATCTGCATGGTTTCGCCAATTACCATGGCTCGGGGCATCCTTGCCTGCAGCATATGAGATAGACAACATTGACTGAGTCACATGATTATCTGTGTGCACGTGATGGGTGATGTTCCCACGTGTGATAGTAGAGTCCATGTCGAAGATCTGACATGTCTTGTAGAGGTTACCATGACAGGGTTGTATAGTGTTGTGGTTGATGTTGTCCTGAAGGCTGGATGGTTTGCTGCGAACAATGTTCTGTTTAAGGTTTGGCAGTTGTTTGAAGGTGAGAAGTGGAGGTGTGGGGAAGATCTTGGTGAGGTACTCATTGTCATCAATAATGTATTGAAGGCGCGAAGAACATGGCATAGTTTCTCTGCCCCTGGGAAGTACTGGACGACGAATGGCATCCTATCAGACGTATCCCATGTCTGTCTTTTGAGGAGGTCATTACGGTTTTTCGCTGTGGCCCATTGGAACTGGTGATCAAAGAGTTGAGCATCATATCCTGTTCCACTGAGGGCATCCATCAATGCCTTCAGATGTCTGTCTCATTCCTCCTCATCTGAACAGACTCCTGTATGCATAGGGCTTGTCCAAAGGGGATGGCTGTTTTAATATGTTTAGGGTGGAAGCTAGAGAAGTGCAGCATCATGAGGTTATCCGTGGACTTGCGGCACAGTGATGTACTGAGGTGTCCGTCCTTGACGGAGATGCACATGTCCAAGAAGGAGACTGATCCAAACAGTAGTCCACGGCAAGTCTGATTGTGGGATGAAACTTATTGATATCACCATATAGTTGTTTCTGATTCCTTGCCATGAGTCCAAAGGAAGAAAATGTCATCAATGTATCTGGTGTATAGCAATGGTTGGAGGTTCTGTGCAGCAAAGAAGTCTTGTTCGAACCTGTGCATGAAAATGTTTGGCATATTGGGGAGAAAATCTGGTCCCCATGGCTGTTACACGTGTCTTGATGAAGAACTGGCTGTCGAAGGTGAAAACGTTGTGGTCGAGGATGAAACGGATGAGTTGTAGGATGGCGTCTTGAAATTGGCAATTGGTGGTATTCAGTACTGAGGCTGTTGTGGCGATGCCGCCATCGTGAGGGATGCTGGTGTAGAGGACTGAAACGTCCATTGTGACAAGGAAAGTTCCTGGTTTGACAGGTCCGTGGGTGCTGAGTTTCTGTAAGAAATCTGCAGTGTCGCGACAGAAGCTGGGAGTTCCCTGGACAATGGGTTTTGAGATGTCCTCGATACAGCCAGAGAGGTTCTCACACAGGGTCCCATTGCCTGATACAATGTGACATCCAGGTATGTTGGCTTTGTGTATCTTTGGAAGGCAGTAGAAGTCCCCTACTCAGGAAGTATGTGGGATGAGAGTGTGTAGGGTACTTTGAAGGACTGGATCAAAAGTCTTGACCAGTCTGTTCAGTTGACTGGTGTGTTCTTTGGTCGGATTGGCAGGTAATCGTCTGTAGTGTTCCTGGTTGTTAGCTGTTGATACACTTCCTTGCAGTAGTCTGTTCTATTCTGTATGACGATGGCTCCTCCTTTGTGTGCTGGTTTGATAACAATGTTGTGATCAGTCTTGAGAGCACGGATAGCGTTGCGTTGTGCCTGGGTGACGTTTTGCACTACCTTGTGAGTGCAGATGATGAATCTGCTGTTCACGCATTCTCTGATGGGTTGAGCATACCTGTCAAGCCCCAGGCAATGGCCCTCTGGAGGGTTCAATTTGACTCCTTCTTTGCCCACCCCCTCATGAATCTCTCTGTCAACTGATCTGGTTCGTTGGTTGTCTCATTGGGTTCACTCCTGACATCTTGGAAGAATTCCTGTAGTCTCATTCGCCTGATGAATTCCTCTGTGTCTGCCACTAGACCAGTGGGGTCCATTTGTGACGGGGCAGAAATGGGGTCCTCAGCTGAGAACTTCGATCTCATCCAGTTGAAGGATGTGGTCAGATAAGTTTATGATTGATTTTCCTGTGGTGGTACCACCTTCCACTGTGGTACTGGGGAGACTTGGTTATTGCTGGTGGTGATGCCAAGTTTCTCCAATTTCCTGTTCTTGGTGTGCATGTAGGTGGTGTAGTTCCGTTGCCTTGTCTGTTTGGCAATGTCTCATAACTGTGCTGCTGTATCTTGAGCGCAAGCTGAGAATATGGACTCTATCTCGATTTCAAGGCTACGGCGCTTGCTGTAAAGTTGGTGTATGAGATGATTGAGGAGTTTATGAGAGGTGCAACGGCAAAGTCTCTCAAAATAAACAGTATTGTAGGTTGACTTGAGTGAGGTCGTGATCTGTAGTCCTTTTGGGATCTTTTGTTCTTGCATTTCTGTAGAAACTTGATGTCTGTGTTGATACGTGCGATCTTCTTGGAGATCCTCTCCACTTTGGGCTGGCAGTTGGTGGTGTCGATGAGAGCCATGATGTGGAGGTACCGGTGTTGGACTGGGGTGGACAAAGTCAGAAATCACATGACACCAGGGTATTGTCCAACAGGTTTATTTGAAAACACAAGCTTTCGGAGCCTCAGTCCTTCTTGAGGTGTTAGTGAAAGAGGTAGTATCAGACCCAGAATTTATAAGTAAAACATCAAAGGTTCACACCATTGATGAGGATGTACTAAACAAACCTAAGATGCTGTTAAATCTTTAACCAGTTATAAGGTTCTAATTGATTAATATGGAAATGTAAATCCCCGAATTCCTTTCAAGTCACAGTCCTGAGAGAATTAAAGGTTTTATCAGTGTAAAGAAGAGTGACATTTTAGGTCAGACAATGCATGTTAGGTATGAGACTTTGTTTAGAATTTGTTTATGTTTTAGTTTTGAGTCAGACTGGTTTTATTTCTAAAGTAGGAATTTATAAAACACCATATTGACTGTCTACAAACTGTGCTTTTTGAATAAAATAAAATGTATCTGCAAATATAAATTCATGCGTGAGTGTGTGTGAGAGAGAGAGACTGAGGAGGAGAGAGAGAGTGTGTGTGTGTGAGGGGAGGAGAGAGTATGTATGTGCGGGGGTGGGGGAAGAGAGTGTGTGTGAGGGGGGGAGACAGTGTGTGTGAATGAGGGGGAGAGAGTGTGTGTGAGTGAGTGAAGGGGGAAAGAGAGTATGTGTGAGGGAGGGAAAGAGAGTGTGTGTGAGGGGAAAGAGAGTGTATGGGCGTGAGGAGGGGTAAGAGAGTGTATGTGTCCGTGAGTGAGGGGAGAGATTGAGTGTGTGTGTGAGGGGGGGAGAGAGTGTGGGTGATTGGGGGGGGGAGAGTGTGTGTATGTGTGTGAGGGGGAGAGACAGTGTGTATGTGTGAGTGAGGGGGAGAGAGTGTGCGTGTGTAAGAGGGGAGACAGAATGTGTGTGTGCTTGACACAGTGAGTGTAATGGAATATGTGTGTGTGCGTGTCGATCCTTCCATCGAAAGCCCTCTCCAATCGCCGTGGCACGCCGTCAATCAACCGGGAGCTCAAGCATGCGCATCGCGGGTATGAAGCCCTGAGCCATAAGGCGCATGCGCGGCCACCATCTTGCCAGAAGCTGCAGAACTGGGAAATAATTTTAGTTTCAGAAATAATTTGTCATCAGTTGTACTAATTTGTTAAAAGGAGGAGAATTATTCCCACAGTTTATTTGTATTTCAGCCCGGGGAGGAGGGAAAGATTTCCAGATTTGAGAGAACTGCAATTGTCTGTTCAGAATTTCTATCCTGGGCTGACAGGAATGGCTTTTTGGAAACTCTCTCCATAGAGCCTTGGGGATGGATTTACATGTGTGAATAAACATAAACTGTACACAACTTCCATATGTGGATAAGGCTTTGACTAAACATCCAACCTGGAGAGGCACGAGGACACCAGCACCATGGAGAAACCGTGGAAATGTGAAGATTGTGGGAAAGGATTTAATTATTCATCCCAGCTGGAAATCCATCGACGCACTCACACTGGGGAGAGGCCGTTCACCTGCACCGTGTGCGGGAAGGGATTTGCTCGGTCATCCAATCTTTGTTCACACCAGCGAATTCACACTGAGGAGAAGCCATTCAGCTGCACAACCTGTGGACAGAGCTTCAGATCTTCAGACATGCTCACTGATCACGAGCGAATTCACACAGGGCAGAAACCGTTCAGTTGTTTCGTGTGTGGGAAGAGATTCTCTCAGTTGCTCACCCTCCAGTCACACCACCATTTTCACACAAAGGAGAATCCATTTCGCTGCACTTCCTGCGGAAAGACATTCAAGCATTCAATTGACCTCAAAGAACACCAACACACCCACACTGGCGAGAAGCCGTTCATCTGCTCTGTGTGTGGGAGGAAATTCTCTTGGTCATCCCAACTGCTGACACATCAGCAAGTTCACACTGTGGAGAGGCCATTCCCCTGCTCTGTGTGTGGGATGGAATTCACTCAGTCATCCCATCTGCAGAGACACCAGCGAATCCATAAGTGACCACAGAGTTTGGATTCTGTTGTTATTGCTGCTGTTAACCACATCCATGATTGATAAAGGTGATATTTGTGTTTGACATCCTGGACATGATGCTGATTTTGAGGGCTGCCCTTTTTAAAGTGTTTTCTGTAATATTTTCCCTTAATTCAAGAACGCTCATCAAAAAATTATTTACAATAAAATTATGTGGTTTTACTTCAATCCTAAATTCCTTTTTGGTGCAGAACATTTAATTCGTGCCTGATGGTTTCCTCTGATTAACACATCCGATGAGAAAGTGCTGATTAATATGTGTTAACAACTTTTAGGGACTTGCACATTCCATCTAGCAGCATCTCCAAGGTGAAACTAAATTATCGAGGAACATGAAACAATATAGTGAATTATTTTACAGACACATCAATAAAAGCTTCTTCAATTCACATTGATATTAATAAAATTTGGAAGTTGTTGATTTCAATCATTTGTAACAGTAGCAGCAACAGTTTTTGAACCACAGCAAAGACTGGTCTGAGACCTGCTTCACAGGGATAACACCTGTCATTGAAACAAAAAGCAAAGCCTACCTGATGCACACCGTAAATCCAAACGCTAGAACACTGCATTCCCTTGAAAGTAGCCAATTCATTTGTACAAAGGACAGACAGATACTGTACAAATAAGCACTGGGTCAACCATATCAAGAAATCCAAACTGTTGTGGAAATGGTGGAAATCTATGTGCTGTATATGATGGGATCAAGGGGGTACTTGGTCCTACCCTCATCAAAGTTTCCCCTGTGAAATCAGTTGATGGTGACGTTCTCAGTGACAGACCAATGACCCACTGGGCTGAATACTTATGAGCTATGCTGCCATGAGACAGACAACCTCTCGACTCCTTGTGACAATCTCCAGTTTCCTGTCTTGGCTGAGTTGGACATTCATTTCTTGAGCTGAAATAGGCCATCAATTGCTGAGAAGGATGGAATCACAGCCAAACTGTCCAAGCCCAAAATGTCTCATCTACTGCCGCACCTTCGTGACAACCGCCTTCTCTGTTGGAAGATGAGCAGTGAAGAGGACATAAGGAGGCTACAAAGGGATGTGGATAGGTTGAATGAGTGGGCTAAGGTCTGGCAAATAGAGTATAATGTTGGAAAATGTGAGGTTGTCTCTTTTGGCAGGAAAAATAGGAAAGCATATCATCTTTGTGTTGAGAGATTGCAGAACTCTGAAGTGAAGTGGGAGCTGAGTCTCTCATTGCTTGAAGAATGATTTTATTTAAATTAAATCTGTTTGGATGTGTTATAACACACCTCACTGCCCATCACATCCAGCATTGCGACATGAACCTGGACCTTCTGTTACAGAGGTAGGAACACAACCAGTGCATCACAGGACCCTTTTAAATTAGCTGCAATTGAACTGTTGGACATGTTATATGACACCTCTGGGGCAGGTTGTACTTGAACCGGACCTTCTGGTTAGAATACAGGTCGACAAAGTAATTAGGAAAGTTAATAGAAGATTATCACTTCTGAGGGGAGTTGATTACAAAAGTAGGGAGGTTATCTTTCAGTTGTAGAGATTTTGTTTTAATTTGATTTATAATTGTCACATAGAGTCATACACCACGGAAACAGAACCTTCGGTCTAACTATCCCATGTTGAACATGATCCCAAACTAAACTAGTCCCACCTACCTGCTCCTGGCACATATCCCTCCAAACCTTTCCTATTCATGTATCTATCCAAATGCTTTTTAAATGTAGTACTGTACCCGCATCCCCAAGAAGTTCATTCCACTAGATACAATGAAAAGTTTTGTTTTGCATGCAGTACAGGCAGATCATCATACAAAGTGCACAAGGATAATAGAACAGAGTGAGGAATACATTGCAGAGAAGGTGCACAAAGAGCAAGGTCAACATTAAATGTGAAATTTGAGAGGTCCATTGGATGTTGAATAACAGCATGGAAGAAGCTGTTCTTGAATCTGTTGGTACATGTGTTTAAGCTTTTATATCTTCTGTCCAATGGAAGAGGTTTGAAGAGATTAAAACCAGGGTGGGAGGGTTCTTTGATTATGTTGACTGCCTTTCCAAGGCAGCGAGAAGTGTAAATGGAGTCAATGGATAGAACTTGCATGATGGACTGGGCTGTGTTCACAACTCCTGGGCACAGCAGTTGCCATACTAAGCGGTGATGCATCCAGATAGAATATGTTCTATGGTGCATCTATAAAAATTGGTAAGAGGGCACTGGTGAGACCAGTTCTGGAGGACTGCGTATAATACTGATCTGCTTATTTAAGGAAGGGTGTAAATGCATTGGAAGCAATTCATAAAAGGTTTCCCAGACTAATACCTGGGCTGGATGGTTGTCTTATGAGGAACTATTGTGTGACTGGCTTTTATCCACTGGAGTTTAGAAGAGTAAAAGATGACTTGATCAACACATATAAGATCCTGAGGGTCTTGACATGGTGCATGTATAAAGGATAGTTCCTGCTATGACAGAACCTAGAATAAGGGGCCACTGCTTAAAATTAAGGGGTCTCCACTTAAGACAGATTAGAAGATCTCAAGTTGCAGAAGGATGTGAATCTTTGCAACTCCCTTCATTAAAAGGCTGCGGAAGTAGAGTCATTGACTATATTTAAGGTAGAGGTAGATAGATTCTTGGTATGCAAGGCGTGGTAGGGGTTGGAGGCAAATGTTCAGGGCAGGGTGGAAATGTAGAGGTAATGTAACAATTATATCAGCCAGGATTGTATTAACTGGCAGACCAGGCTTGAGAAGACAAGTGACCTGATCGTGCTTCTGGCTCATATGTTTGTAGATGGTATCAGCTCCACAGGTCAGGTGTGCTTCAAAGACCAACACAACAGAATAAAAGAAAGGAGATAGAGGAGGTTGCAACAACATTAAAGGTGTTGGTCTGCTTAGCATCATGGGGAAGACATTTACTGGCGTCATGCTTAAAAGTTTTCATCAACTTGCAGACCAAGTACATCAGTGAGAACAGTGCACTTTATGTGCTGGTAGGTAGACAGTGGACAGGATGGACTCCATACACTAGCACATGAGAAGCTTACAATCGTTATTTAATCTAAAATGCTACCTGCTTCTGTGCTGAGGAAAATGAAACTTTATAACAACCGAATGAAAATAGACCTTTTGGTGTGACTCATAATTTACTTGTACAATTCTAATGTATGGTTCCCTGGAGAGTTTTTCAGATTCAAAGTTACATTTTCTGAGTTCACAAGCTATGGGACATTCCAATATATTTAATTCTTTTTGCTCCAGGAAAGATTCAGTTTATCAATGAAAGTGACTTCATTTAATTACAGCCATTTGGAAAGGTTCCTGACAAAAGAAACAAACCCATAACATTTGGGGAAGCTAAGAAAAGCAGCAAATGAATTGGAAACACAAAATTTAAATGGTGCTTGGTTTGTCTTTGATCTGAAGAAATAGCTCATGGAATTGTGCACATTTGAGACTGCTTGCTTGGCCCCTTTTCAAATAAGCAGAGGAATTCATCCTTTCCCTGACAGCACAGATGAGTTGAACACGACAATTCACCTTTTAAGATTTACCTTCATCCCATTTGATATCTTTCAAGACAAAGTGCTTGAGACTGGGAGAGCTCTGATTGCCAGTACATCTGTCTCTAAGCTACAGACACTATATTCTGAGAATATTGAAGTTGACTGTAAACCTCCTCCAACACTCCAGAACAAGACAGAATAAGAATTACTGGAATCCTTCACTTAGAATAAATATAGAGGAATTTGGGATTTCTTGTGGTGCAGTGGTGGTGTCTGTACCTCTGATCTGTAAGGCTTAGGCTCAAATCGCACCTACTTCAGAGGTATCTGTACATTCAGGTGAAAGTCAAGAAGGTAGATGAATCTCATAAATTAATATCCTTCTCTTGGAGATGTTTGCTTCTTTCAGAACATTGTAAGGAACTGAATTTGATTGCCTGGTCACTATCTGAGGCATTGGAACCATGCTGGGGGAATTAAGCAAAGATTTTCAAACTGGCACCTCCTTGGTCTTCTATTAAGGTTACCAGAAAGTCACAAATAGTTTGTATCAATGGCACTTGTAGCATGATATTGGAATAGTGGTGTGAGTATGCAGATATGATTAATACCCCCCGAAGACTCATGCGGAAATGCTTGGTGAAGCTGCACTGAATAACATGTCCCGGAGATGCACAGCAACATGACAACATGAAATGATCACTGTGTCCAGTAGAATGAGACAACGTTGGAGTGTGTGTCACTGCCTTAATGATTTACATAGAGGAGCTGACTTTAAGACAATGGAGATAGGATTTATATCTATTAGTATCTATCAGAGAGTGACATTAATGTAGAGAGATTGAGAATCTACATTGAGGAATACAAGGTGGGTGCAGACAAATACAAAGAGCTGGAGAATCTCTAAATTACTGCAGCAACTTTTGTTTGAACCATAGGGATTGACGACGTGTTGATAATTTAGAATTGTGAGAGTGAATCTGCAAATGGAGAGGGTGACTCTTAAGTTGACAGTTTTTCACATGTTAATGAAAACATGTTGACATTTATTCTTGGAAGTGGATAAAGGATTTGTATTGCTGACTCTGATCCTTTTAGTAGCTTCAGTATTTTATCTACCGTATGTAATCATGAAATTAGGAAAATAAGATTGGAGCTTAGAGCAGGAAAACCAGAAATCAGTTGTGAGAAGTCAGTATGGATGTTTCTTTTTGAAAGTTGGGAAATTTGTAACAAATCATTATTGAATCATATTTGTTATAATTCTTTCTGTTACGTGTTATACTAAAGGTTGAATGTGAGAGTTTTGATTTCAGTTTAAGGTGAAATAGAGATGGATTACTTTCCGTTTGGTTTATTCTACCTGTGTGTGTTTATAAATAATGCTTGCATCCTTAACCTATTTTAGAAGCATTTAGATGCATGAAAGCCCAGATACTACTATGGAAACAGTTGCTGATGGTGGTGCTGTGGTGTATACAAAAAAAGTAGTATGTTTTGCTTTTTAAAAAAAGTGAGAAGTCATTTGTTCTGAAAGTTGTAGGCATCAGTCTGCTATGTTTAGCCAAATAAATTGGTTCTGTAGGTTTCAAGAGAGGAGTTCTTGAGAATTGGATAAGATGAAGTACCTTTCTGAGACAGAGAGAGATCCAGCTACAAAATTGACACCAACAGAAGTACCTATATGTGTCTGAGATAGTAGGAACTGCAGATGCTGGAGAATCCGAGACAACAAGGTGCAGGGCTGGATGAACACAGCAGGCCAAGCAGCATCATAGGAGCAGAGAGGCTGACGTTTCGGGCCTAGACCCGTCATCAGAAAAGGGGGAGGGGAAGGGGGTTCCGAAATAAATAGGGAGAGAGTGGGAGGCGGATAGAAGAGGGATAGAGGAGAGGATAGGTGGAGAGGAAACAAACAGGTCGAAGAGGCGGGGATGGGGCCAGGAAAGGTGAGTGTAGGTAGGGAGTTAGGAAGGGGATAGGTCAGTCCAGGGAGGACGGACAGGTCAAGGGGGCGGGATGAGGTTGGTCGGTAGGAGATGGAGGTGCGGCTTG
>NC_063374.1:1061613-1129134 GCF_021869965.1 Rhincodon typus | reverse complement strand
AGGCCCGAAACGTCAGCCTCTCTGCTCCTATGATGCTGCTTGGCCTGCTGTGTTCATCCAGCCCTGCACCTTGTTACCTATATGTGTCTGTTGGGTTGTGGAGTGTAACTGTCAGTGAAGCCTATTTTTGGACTAAGCAGCCATATTGGTGGGGACGTACAGTACCAAAGACCTGAACTGTGACCTTTGCAGCCAGACCCAGAGAAATAAAGAGGTACTACCTTTACGAGTATAAATGTATTTAAAAGCCTATCACATTAAATGACGAAGTGGGGTTATGTCAGGTTGACTTTAAGATGAAAGCTTGTATTATGTAGAACAGTGCTTCCCAAACATTTTCCCACTGTAACCCTATTATGAGATTTGAAAACTGCCGCAGCCGATTGTGAGAACTGAGGGGTTGAGAAGGAGACCTGGGAAAACTGGAGACCTTTGAGAGTGAGGGCAAAGGGAGTGAAGTTCCACAGTGACTATTGCTGCCTGGGAGCTTGCGACCCCGCTTGGAAATCCCCTATCCCACTTTGGGAAGCCTGATCTGGAGTCATTATCTTACTTGTGTACTGTGCCAGTTTAATCATTGTGTGTGGTTGCTATGTTCAAGTTTACATAGTAAATATGTATTTGATGTTTCAGTTTAAACATGGAATCCTGCCACTTATTTTCTTACCTTTGATATTATATTCTTTAAATGGTTCTGGGAGGCCAGATCCTAACAAAATTCTATTTGTTGCTACGCTCATAACATCTTGTAAAATCTTGAGACATTTATTGGATACATTATGACCCACTTGGGAAAATGCAATGATGCCTGAGCCACACTAATCCGAAGTTAGTCACAAAAGTTAAAGATTTAATCAAAATATGCAAACTCCCCAATATATGTGTCCTGTGGAATCAGGTTAATAGAAAACATTGAGATAGCAAGAACTGCAGATGCTGGAGTCAGAGATAACAAAGTATGGAGCTGGAGGAACACAGCAGGCCAGGCAGCATCAGAGGAGCAGGAAAGCTGATGTTTTGGGTCAGGACCCTACTTCAGAAAATATGCTGTGTTCCTCCAGCTCCATACTTTGTTAATAGAAAACATTGATCAGGTTTCTGAAATTAACAAGAACAACTGTTTATTACAAATAAGTACATTCTATCTATAAGTAAACAGCTGTGAACTGTCAATGTGCACACCTCTCTAATGCATTCACATTTTTCCTTTAATGTGCACCCACAACAGTACACAATACTCCAGCAGAAGTCTAGCAAGCGTCTTACAGAAGTTCAACATTACTTTGCTGGAAATCTGAAATAAAGACAGAGAATGCTGGAGAAACTCAGCAGATCTGGCAGCATCTGTAAAGAGAGAAACAGAGTTAAGATTTCTTCATCACCTACTCGCAGCTGTATTCTCTACTCCTCTTAATAAGCCGAGGACAGTGTATACTTTATCAACTGCTCTCTCCACCTGTCTTTCAATAAGCTGTACATATATATACCCATGTCCCTGTGCTCTGCATCGCCTTTAGATTTGTAGCCCTATTTTAAATTGTGTTTTAATTTTTTCTACCAAAGTTCATCACCTCAAACTTCTCTGCATTGAATCTCATCTACCACCTATCTGCCCACTCCAACCTGTCAATATAGTTTTGGAATTCCACGTTGCCGCCCTCAGTTTACAGTTCTTCCAAGTTTTGTGTCATCTGATAACTTTGAAATTGTCCCCTGCACACCAAGATACAGATCATTAAAATGCATCAGGTAAAGAATGAGTCCCAATGTTGACTCTTGAAGAATTCCACTATAAACCTTCTTGCAGCCTGAAAAGTATCCATTGACCATTATTGTTTCCTATCACTCAGTTGAATTTCTATCCACTTTGCAACTGTCCCAACTTTCCTCACAAATCTGTTGTGTGGTACTGTATCAAACACCTTCTGGAAATTCATGTATACCACATCAACATCTTTGAACTTTTCTGTTACCTCTTCAAAAACTTCTAGTAAGTTAATTAAACATGACTTCCACTTTAGAAATCCATGCTGACTCTTCTGAATGAATCCACCTTTTCCTACATTACTGCTCATTCTACAATGAATTATTTCCAGAAGGATCCCATCAACAAACTGAATCTGACTGATCTGTTGGGATCATCCTTCTAACTTCTGCAATTCTTCACTCTTGTGGCACTTCGACCGAATCTAGAACATAGAACTTAGAACTGTTTAGCACAGGAACAGGCCCTTCAGCCCACAATGTTATGCCGAACACAACATCAAATTAAACTAATTCCTTCTGCCTGCCCATGGTCCATATCCATCTATCCTTGCATATTTGTGTGCTTATCTAAAAGTCCCTTAAACGCCCCATCGTATCTGCCTCCACCATCACCCTGGCAGCACGTTCCACACTCCTGCCACTTTCTGTGTTAAAAACTTGCCCTTCACATCTCCTTTGAATTTCCCCCTCTTGCGTTAAATGTATGCTCCCTAATATTAAACATTTCAACGCTGGGAAAAAGATACTGACCGTCAACCCTGTCTATGCATTTCATAATTTTATAGACTTCTATCAATTCTCCCCTCAGCCTCCGCAGCTCCAAAGAAAACAACCCGAGTTTTTCTTGCCTCCCTTGTAGCTTATACCCTCTAATCCTAGCAGCATTCTGGTAAACCTCTCCTGCACCCTCTCCATCCTTCTGTGGCAACCAGAAACGAACACAATACTCTAAGTGTGGCCTAACCAAAGTCTTATAAAGCTGCAATATGACGTCCTGACTCTTGCACTTAAATCCCTGATCAATAAAGGCAAGCATGCCATACGCCTTCTTTACCATCCTATCTACTTCCGTGACCACTTTCGGGAGCTGTGGACTTGAACCCCAAGATCTCACTGTACGTCAATGCTGTTCAGAGTCCTGCCATTAACTGTATACTTTTCCTTAATATTTTAACTCCCAAAGTGCAGCACCTCACATTTACCCGGATTAAACTCCATCTGCCTTTGCTCCGCCCATATCAGCAACTGATCAATATCCTGCTATATCCTTTGACAACCTTCTACACTATCCACAACTCCACCAATCTTTGTATTGTCTGTAAACTTACTAACCCACCCAACTACATTTCCATCCAAGCCATTTACATATGTCACAAACAGCAGAGGTCCCAGTATGGATCCCTACGAAACACCACTAGTCACAACCCTCTAGCTAGAAAAAATCCCTTCCACCACTACCCTATGCCTTCTATAGGCAAGCCAATTCTGAAACCATGCAGCCAATCACTGTGGATCCCATGCATCTTAATCTTCAGGATGAGCACACCATGAGGGAGCTTGTCAAAAACCTTACTAAAATCCATGTAGTCAACATCCATTGCTCTACCCTCATCGATCATTTTTGTAACCTCTTTGAAAAATTAAATCAAGTTAGTAAGACATGACCTGTCCTGCACAAAGCCATGCTGACATGCCTTAATCGTGGCATGCTTTTCCAAATGCACGTAAATCCTATCCCTAAGAATTCTCTCCAATAGCTTCCCAACAACCGATGCAACACTCACTGGTCTACAGGTTGCTGGATTATCCCTGTTGCCCTCTGTTAACAGACGAACAGCATTAGCTACTCACCAGTCCTCCGGGACCCCTCCAGTGGCTAACGAGCATACAAAGATCTCGGTCAAGGCCCCAGCAATTTCTCTCTTGCCTCACTAAATAACCTGGGGTAGATACCATTGGGCCCTGGGGACTTATCCACATTAATGCTCTTCAAGAGACCCAACGCCACTTCTTTCTTGATCTCAAAATGCCCTAGCATATTAGCATGCTCCACACAAATCTCACTACCCTCCATATACATCTCTCAGGCAAATACCAATGCAAAGTACTCACTTAGGATCTTGCCTACATCCTCCATCTCCGAGCACAAGTTCCTTCCTTTATCCTTGAGTCGTCATACCTTTTCCCTAATTATCCTTTTATTTTTAATGTATGTATAGAATGATTTAGAATTCTCTTTAACCCGACTTGCCAAGGTCATTTCATGGCAACTTCTTGCTCTCCTAATTCCCTGCTTAAATTCTTTTCTGCTTTCTTTACGTTCCTCACAGGCCCTGTCCAATTTCAGCTTCCTGAACCTTACGTATGCTGCATTTTTCCTTTTGACTAAATCCACAAACTCCTTCACTATCCTTGTTCAACATCTTTACTGGAACATGCCAGTCCTGAACTCCCATCAGCAGTTCTTTAAACAACTCCCACGTGTCAAATTTGGACTTGCCCGATAACAGTTCCTCCCAATTAACACACCCTAGCTCCTGCCTAATACTCATGTAATTTGCCCTCCCCCAATTTAGTACCTTCACGCCAGGTCCTGAGTTACCCTTATTCGTAGCTATCTCAAAATTTAAGGAGTTGTGATCACTGTTTGCAAAATGCTCTCCCACTGAAAGGTCAGTCAGGCTAATTAGCCAATACAAGGTCCAATATGGCCCTTCATCTAGTTGGGCTATCCACATACTGATGATGCACTTAACAAATTCTGCCCCGGCTAAGCCTCTTGCTGTAAGGGAGTCCCAGTCAATATTGGGGAAGTTAAAGTCAGCCACTATGATAGCCCTGTTGTTATTGCATCTTTCCAGAATCTGACTACATATTTGTTCCTTGATGCCTCAATGGCTGTTGGGCTATAATATAATCCTATCAGAATAATTGCACTCATCATATTTTTAAACTCTACCCATATTGCCTCAGTGGATCCATTGAATCCCCAGTGTGGAAGCAGGCCATTCAGTGTATCGAGTCTACACTGACCCTCCAAACAGCATCCCAACCAGACCCACCCACTATGGGCAATTTAACATAGCCAATCCACCTAACCTGCACATCTTTGTACTGTGGGAGGAAATCTACGCATGCACGGGAGAACGTGCAAACTCCACACAGGCATTCGCACAAGGCTGTAATTGAACCCGGGTTCCTGGCTCTGTGTTGCTGCAGTGCTAGCCACTGAGGGCCACCGTGCAGCCCCGATGAACCCTCCAATATGTCGTCTCAGTGCAGATGTGACATTCACCCTGATTGGTAATGCAATTGCTCCACCTCTTTTACCTTCTTCGCTATTTCGTCTAAAACAACGAAACCCTGAAACAGTGAGCAGCCAGTACTGTACCTCTCTCAACTAAGTATCTGTAATGACAGGGAAGGTTCAAAGATCATGGTCAGCACCCACACAATTTCTACTCTCCCTTCTGGAAGCATTTCATCCGGTCCCAGTGCCTTCGCAGGTTAAAGTACCAAAAGTCTATCCAAGATTTCTTCCTTATTAATTTTGAACACTAATATTTTCTCAACGCACGGGCAGCAGCATCCTCTCTACTAAGGAGGAATGCAATTTATATATTTACACCTCTCTCCTTGTTGGTGCCTATTCAGCAATACCCCTCTTATAAATACTTTTTAACAACTTATCTACCTGTGGAGGCCGCTCTGAACGGAATGAGTCTTGAAATATTATTTTGGACCAAGAGCTCCCGCTCAAACCCCGCTCTCTTTTCCTATTGGCCTAGAACGGCGGTCATTCCTCGCGGCCCAGGGGTGGAAGAGCATGCGCAGAGCACTACGGCACCAGAACACCAGTGCGCAGAAGCAAAGGCAGTCGACGTCAGGAGCAGGCGCAGTGTGAACGTCGGTCTCGAGAAGTGGATCCTTTTTTTGCGTCTGTCGAAGAAAGGCTGTGGAAGAATCCCTGTCCAGCGGTAGGTGGCTGAGAAATCTATCCTAGGTAGGTCTCAAAACTAAAGCGACGAGATACTGGTCGCGTGTTTGGTGGAAACCTCCAGCGTATTGGCGGTCTCTTCACCGACAGGCCCTGGTTTAACCGCCACCTTCTTGTCTGAGGTAGCGCGCATGCGTGGCCGCCATCTTAATGTGGGCAATGTGCGCATGGCACATGTACAGTATCCTGGAACTCCGAACAGAAAATGAATGAATTAGTTGTACTGTCACATGTACTTATACGAGTACAGTGAAAAGTTTACAAGTTGCCTCATATGGCGCCATCTTGGGTACAAAGATAACTAGGTTCAGATACTTGAGTGCAAATTCTTAGGAAAAAAATTAGAAAAATAAATAAAACGTACAGCAATAAGATCTTAAAGTACAAAATCGTAGCAATAAATTGTTGAGAATTGTAGCAGCAGGTGGTACAGATACTGAAGATGAAGGAGAAGGAGCAAACTGTAGGTGAAGATGGAGACAAGGGGATGGAAAATGGTGAGTCAGGTGAGGAAAAAAATCTGCTAATGGGAACCATTAGTGGGGAAAATGCGTTGGATCTGCTGAAAGCAGCCCATGTCCTGACAAGGCCTGGTGTGTGGGTGTGGGGGAAGTGTCATGAAAGAAGGTGCTCAGCCTCTTAAAAACGGTATTGTGTCCTGAAGGCTGCAGGGTCCCCAAAAGGAAAATGGAATGCAGGTTCCCTTCACAGATGCATCTTCTTTTCTGCTTGGGGAACCTGCAGCCTTCAGGATTCAATATTGAGTTTAATAATTTTAGGACCTGAGCATCTACTTCCATGCGCTTTATCCTTCCCCATTCCCCAAGCCCTGTCATGATTTTGCTGCTTTCAGCAGAGCCTATGCATTTTCACCTGCCACTGGACTCCATTTACAGCTTTTCTTTTGCCCCAGCTCATCATGATCCATCACTTTGTCTGCCCAACTGTTGTTCTGTCTCTCTAGGCTCTATATGCACTATTGTTTACCATAAGGTATAAGAGCTGAAATCGGCCATGCAGCCCGTCAGGTCTGCTCTGCCATTTCATCATGGCTGAAATGTTTTTCAACGCTATTTTCTCCGTAACCCTTGACCCCCACACCAATCAAGATCCTATCTGTCTTAAATACACTCAATGACTTGGCTTACACAGCCTTCTGTGGAAACAATTTCCACAGATTAGCCATACTCTGGCTGAAGAAATTCTTCCTAACCTTAGTTCTAAAGAACTGTCTTGTCACTCAGAGGCTGTGCTCTCAGGTTCTAACCTTTCCTCCAGTGGAAATATCTTCTCCACATCCACTCTATCCAGACCCCTCGGTTTTCAGTAAGTTTCAATCAGATTCCACCCTAATCCGTCTGATCTCCATTGAGTATAGACCCAGAGTTCTCAATGACTCCTCATACGAGAAGCCCTCATCCTTCAGATCATTCTTGTAAACCTCCGCTTGACCTCTTCCAACATCAGCACATCCTTCATTAGATATGGGGACTAAACTGCTCACAATATAACAAATGCAGTGTGACCGTGGTCTTACACAGTCTCATGTTATGGACCAGACTAAATCCTCTTGAAATATATCAAGGAGATAGCCTAGACCATAACATTTTCTGATTTAAGATGTGTGAAACTTGGAAGAGTTCAGAAAAGATTTACAATGCTGATGTTGTCAGGGTTGGAGGGTTTGAGCTGTAGGAAGAAGCTGAATAGGCTGGGGTTATTTTCTCTGGAGCATCGGAGGCTGAGGGATTACCTCATAGAAGTTCATAAAATCATGAGAGGCATGGGTAGGGTGAATAGTCAAGGTCTTTTCCACAGTGTAGGGGAGTCCATAACTAGAGGACATAAGTTTAAGGGGAATGGGTAAAGATTTAAAAGACACCTAAGGGGCAATGTTTTCATGCAGAGGCTGATACGTTATGGAATGAGCTGCCAGAGGAAGTGGTAGGGGTGGGTACAAATACAACATTGAAAAGGCATCTGCATGGGTATATGAATAGGAAGAATTTAGAGGGAAATGGGCCCAAATGCTGGCAAATGGGACTAGTTTAATTTAGGATATTTGGTTGGCAGGGTGAAGTTGGGAATGTCTCCAGGTTCACTGACAAGACAACGTTGGAGTGGGGGAATGGAGAGAGGGCAAATGAGAGAGCAAATAATCAACGATGGAGAAGGAGGTGCAGAATAGGAGAGAAGGCCAGTTTCCATGTTCTACACCTCTATGACCCTAAGTGTAATGTGCTATGTTCCAGATGTAATTCGTTTGGTCATACACAAACTTCATTCTTACTCATAGTTAAAAAATACAAACGAATTGGTCTAACTTTAACTGTATTGGGAAAACTTAACGGAATAATAGATTATTTAACTACTAAACAGCAACTGTTCCAATACAGTTTGATCCCATAAACATACTCTTGGCAAAGCAAATTCAGTAAAACTGATTGTTTCATACGCAATTCTGGCAGCAGAAAGAGACCCCAGGCTTTTAGCTGTAACAGAGAGAAAGATATAGCACCTTTGACAATCGGCTTCAAAAACCCCAGCAACTGCTGAAAGCTAAACTAAATCCCTAGTTCTCTGGGAGCCTGGCTCTACCTATTCATGCTGCTTTTATTGTTCCAACATATTTAAAAAAAGACCCAATGCCCTTCAAGCTGTTTTGCTTTATTGGCTTGGAACAGACCACTCGTAACCTCTCTTCATTTTAAAACAAAATCAAAATAAATCTCTTAAAGCCATGGTATCATCACACTCAGCAGTTCATAGAATTATAGAATCACTACAGTGCAGAAAGAGGCCATTTGCCCCATTGAGTTCCCACCAACCCTCTGAAGAGATTCCCATCCAAACCCAAACCCACCCCCCACCAAGCCCTCTCATCCTATCCCCATAACCTTACATTAATCATAGCTAATCCCCCTGGACACTAAGGCAGTTTATCATGGCCAATCTACCAACCCTGTAAATCTTTGGACTGTGGGAGGAGCACCTGGAGGAAACCCACACAGACACGGGGAGAACATGCAAACTCTGCACAGACAGTTGCCCATGTTGTAATTTAACCCAGCTTCCTAGCACTGAGAGACAGCATGCTGCACGAAAGCAGAGTATGTCTGTCCTCTTATATTATAGCTTGATTGAAATGGAATGCTGACGTTACATTTGCCTTCCTACCTACCAGCTGAACCTGCATGTTAACCTCAAGAGAGCCCTGAACTAAGACTCTCAATTCCTTTTGTACTTCAGATTTCTGGAGCCATTCCCCATTTAGAAAATAGTTATAATAAGCTCCTTTCTTCCTACCAAAACGCATAACCTCACGCTTTCCCATATTATATTCAATCTGCGGTTTCCACCCACTCTCCTAGCCTGTTCAAGTCATTTCTGCACCTCCCACCTCCTCAAAACTATCTGTCCTCCTCATATCTTTGTGTAATATGCAAATTTAACAACAATGCCCTCAGTTCCTTCATCTAGATTGTTAATTTATAATATGAATAATTGTAATCTGAATACTGACCCCTGCGGGACTCCAGTAATCACAGACTGCCATCCTGAAAAAGACTCCCTTAACCCCACTCTTTGCCTTCTGCCAGTCAGCCAATTTTCTATCCATGCCTGTACCCTGCACTGAAAATCTTACCTTATCTAGCAGCTTCCTATGCGGCACGGTCAAAGGCCTTCCTTCAGAATTCTAGGATGCAGTCCATCTGGTCTGGGTGATTTATCCAACTTTAAACATTTCGGCTTCCCCATCACCTTCTCCTTGCTGATGGCCATTACACTTACCTCCTTGCCCTTACGCTGTTGAAGTTCTGGTATGTATGTTGCTCATGTCTTCCATTGTGAAGACTGATGCAAAGCACCTATTCAGTTCATCTGCCATTTCTTTGTTCCCCATTACTATTTCTCCTGCCTCATTTTCCAGTGGTTCAATGCCCACTCTTGCCTCTCTTATCTTTTAAATGTCTTTTTAAAAAACTTTCAATCTTTTATATTATTAAATAGCTTACTCTCATATTTCACCTTCACTCCTCTGATTGCTTTTGGGTTATCCTCTGCCGATTTTTAAAGACCTCCCAATACTCTGGCTTCTCATTAATCTTCTCTGCATTGTATGCTTTTTCTTTTTTGTGCTTTCCTTGTCAGCTCTGGTAGCCTCATCCTCTCTTTGGTATGTTACTTCTCCTTTGGGACGAATTTCTGCCGTGCCTCCCAAACTACCCCCAGAAACCCCTGTCGTTGCTGCTGCAAGGTCTCCCCTGCTAACCTCCAATCAACTCTGGCCAGCTCCTCCCCTTTTCCTTGTAGTTACCTTTATTCAATTGTATTGCCATTACATCTGATTTAATCTTCTTCCTCTCAAATTGCAGAGTGAATTCAATCATATTATGGCCTCTGCCCTCTAAGGGTTCCTTCTTAAGTTTCCTAATCAAGTCTGCCTCATTACACATCACCTAATCCACTATTACCTGTTCCTTAGTGGGGTCAAGCACAAGCTTGTCAAAATAAATCTCTTAAGACATTCCATCAATTCCTTTTCTTTGGATAGCTACCTCACTTTTCCAGGCCACTTGCATACTGAAGGCCCCCATGATTATTGTAATAGTGCTTTTCAATCTCCTGATTTATTTTCTTCCCCACATCCTGACTACTGCTAGGAGGCCTGTGGAAAACTCCCATCAGGATCTTTTTAATTTTGCAGTTCCTGAATTCTACGCCTTCCAACACTATATCACTTCTTGTCATCAATTTAATTTCATTTCTTACAAGGCAACACTGGCCCCTCTGCCCATCTGCCCATCTGCCTTTTCTTTTGGTAAGACATGTATCCTTGGATATTTAATTCCCAGCCCTGATCCCTTTGTGGCCACATCTCTGTGAAACCTACAACATCGTCCCTGCCAATTTCAATCTGCACTACAAGCTCATTTGCCTCGTTTCATATACTGCGTGCATTTAAGTACAACACCCTCAGTCCTGCATTGATTGTACCCTTCTCATGGCTTTCCCCTCATCTGCTATGCCTGAAGTTAGACCCTTTCTAACCCTTTCCATGCTCTACCTCCTATTACTTACTCTGCAAAGTTGAATAACCTCTGCTGAGCCCCCCACCACCCTTTAACTTTTTCCATACTTCCATGCAACTGAACCCACAACTCCATTATTTAGTTTAAAACCCTGTCCACATTCCTAGTTATGTGATTTGCCAAGACTCCGGTCCCACTATGATTCAAGTGGAGCCCATTTTATTGGAACAGCTTCCTCCTTCCCCCGTACTAGTGCCAATGTGCTATGGATTCAAACCTGTTTCCCCCCACACTAATCTTCAAGCCATGCATTTACTTGTTTAATCTTTTCGATCCTGTGCCAGTTTGCTCATGGCTCAGTAATCCAGACATGATAATTACCTATTTTTGATTTGCTTTTTAATTTAGTTACGAGCTACTCATGTTCTCTCAGCAGGACCTCTGTCTTCTTTCTACCTACATCGTTGGTATGTATGTGGGCTATGACAACTAGATGTTTCCCCCCTCACTCCATATTTATGTGCAGCCAGATGAGATATTGTTAACCATGCGTGGTGCCTTGTTAAAGTCCATATAGACAATGTCTACTGCAGTGCACTCATCCACCGCTTCCAAAAATGGAATCAAATTCATTAGACACAATTTCCCATGCACAAAGCCATGCTGACAATCACAAATGAGTCCTTGCCTCTCCAAATGCTTGTAGATCCTGTTTCTGAGAATCCCCTCCAACAACTTAGCCACCGCAAACTTTAAGCTTACCAGCCTGTAGTTCCCAGGCATTTCCCTGCAGCCTTTCTTGAATAATGGCACAACATTAGCTACCGTTCTATCTTTGACTGCCATGGGTGAAGTGCCCAATGATATGAGTATCTCTGCTAGGGACCGTGCAATTTCCTGGCTAGCCTCCCACAAAGTCTTGGGATGCACTTCACCAGGTCCTGGGGATTTATCTACCTTACTGCGTTTTAAGACTTCCATACTCTCCAAGAAATTACTATTTATTTCCCCAAGTTCCCTAGCATGCGTACCATCATTTTCTAGCCACAGTCCGTTCTGAAGAAGGTCACTGGATCTGAAATGTTGACTGTGCTTGTCAGACCTGCTGTGTTTTTCTGGCAATTTCTGTATTTTTTTAAATTTCTGTGCTTGACTGAGTTAAATGGGTTTATAAATTTGTTTTCAGGAGCTTAGGAGGAGAGCATTTGCACATTGTAAACTTAAACATAGAGAAATGCTTTCAAAAAGCAATGAACTGTGGATTCTGGAAATCTGAAGCAAAAACAGAAGGTGGTGGGGGGGAGTCACTGGATCTGAAACATCAACTTTGTTTTCTCTCCACAGATGCTGCCAGAACTGCTGAGTTTCTCCAGCAGTTTCTGTTTTTGTTCCAGAGAAACGTTTGTCACTTCTGAATTTAGGGGCAGCATGGTGGCTCAGTGGTTAACACTGCTGCCTCACAGCGCAAGGGACTCTGGTTCAATTCCAGCCTTAGTTAACTGTCTGTGTGGAGTTTACACGTTCTTCCGTGTCTGCATGGGTTTTCTCCAGGTGTTCTGCTTTCTTTCTACAATCCAAAGATGTGCAGGTTAGGTGGATTGGCCATGCTAAATTGCCTGTAGTGTCCAGGGATGTGTGGGTTAGCCATGCAGAATAGAGGGATAGGATAGGGGGATGTGTCTGGATGGGATGCTCTTCGGAAAGTCGAAGTGGACTTGTTGCGTCGAATGGCCTGTTTCTACAATGTAGAGATTCTATGAATTCATGCCTCCTGAATTTATGTCTTGGTCATTAATGTACACAACACAGAGAAAGGGACCAAGCTCTCTGTTGCACAGGCTTCCAGTCACAAAACACCCTTTGACCATCACCCCCTGCTTCCTGCCACTTTTGTATCCAATTTGCAAAATTGCCACGTATCCCACGGGTTCTTCAATTCTTAATCAGTCTGCCATTGAGATTCTCAAAAGCATTACTGAAATCCGTATGTCTGTGTCAACTGGCATGACCCTCACCTACACAATTCGTCACGTCCTTGAAAAATTCAATCAGATTTTTCAGTACGATATTCCCCCTTAGCAGGGCTGACTATCTTTGATTAATCCTTACCTGTCTAAATGGAGATTAATTCTGTCTCTCCGGTTTTTTTTTTTGACAGATTTTAGACTTTCTGGCCTGTCGTTTCCTTGTTTATGGCTATCACCCTTCTTGAATAATGGTATCAAATTAGCTGCCTTCTAACCCTCTTGGAAATTAATCTCAGAGTTCTTGAAATTTTCTCCATTGCCTGTCACAGCAGCAGCTTTGGATACCTCATTTGGGCCTGGGGATTTATTCTCTTCCAAGCCTGCCAAAACTGCTATTACCTCCCTTCAATGCTAACTTGTTCAAGTACATCACAGTCCCTATCCCTGATTTTTATGCTTGTATCATCCTTCTCTACAGTGAATACAGATGCAAAGTATCATATAGAACCTCAGCTGTGCTTTTGGATTTTCCTTAATTTTATCTGCTGGTGTATTTTCATGTCCCCTCTTTGCTCTCTTATTTTCCTTTTTAAGCAACCCTCTGCACTTTCTACTGCCCTCCAGGCATCTGCTGGTTTGAGTCTTCATTATTCACCATAACATTCCTTTTTTTTCTGTATTTGATCCTGTCATCCCTTGACATCTGGGGTTTCCTGTAATTGTTGGTTCCCATTCTTCACCTTTCCAGGAACACATTGGCCCTGCACTCTCACTAATACCTTTTGAATGTCTCCCACTGCTCTGCCCAATCCACTCTGCCTGGTCCCATCTCATCTTGCTAAAATCGATCTTCCCCCAATTCAGAACTTTTCTTTCTTGTCCATCTTTGTCCTTGTCCATAATATTCATAGTCTTCAGTAAGACGTAAGGATATTAAGTGGAGAGCATTTATACGCAGCAAATTCAAAGCAAGAGAAATGTTTGTCTCTTCTTGTACATATGTTCAAAATTCTGGTTTGGATGCAGATGGAACATTTCCGCTTCTTGTTATATCTAATACAGAGGCTATGAATGTGCAAAAAAGGTTAATGTATTTCACAGGGAAATAGGAGATGACTCATTCCTTAATCAGTTGTTAGAATGTGGAACTCATGATCTCAGGAAGCTATTCAGACAAATGAGAATATGAAGGAAAATCTAATAGAAAGATGTATTGAAAGGCCAAGATGACTTAAACACAATGGATTCAGAGATAGTGGGAACTGCCGATGCTGGAGAATCTGAGATAACAAGGTGTAGAGCTGGATGAATATGTTTCGGGTCTGGACCCTTCTTCAGTCCCATTTCTGAAGAAGGGTCCAGACCCGAAAGGTCAGCTTTCCAGCTCCTCTGATGCTGCTGTGTTCTACCTTGTTATCTCAGATTCTCCAACATTGGCAGTTCCCACTATATCTGAATCAATTTTAACCCCACTGCGAAGACTCTTCTAAGGATGCCTACCTTGAAGAAGTTATCCTCCTCTCTCTGGAAAGACCTCAGTGGATCTCTCTCCCACTGCAACCCTCTTGTAATCTCTTCGGCCCTGAAACTGCTTGACCACATCCTGAGCATTTAGTCCAGACCCGAAACGTCCGCTTTCCTGCTCCTCTGATGCTGCTTGGCCTGCTGTGTTCATCCAGCTCTACACCTTGTTATCTTAAACACAATGGACACTTGATTGGAGTGGAAACTCCAACATGGACTGGATAGACCAAATGGTCTGTCTGTGTATTGTGTATTTTGTGTAATTTTTTTTGTCAAATCCTTTTACAGGATATTGGAAGAGAAAATCTGCATCAGGAAAATCGAAACAAACCCCGTACCTAGACATTAGGTCTCTCGATCCATTGGGACCTGAAGATTTGCAAATCTGAAGGGACTTGATTGACCATCTCAGCTGGAAACTGGGAGAGGCCGCTCCTGCTGTTGGAAGGGATTGACCCAGTTGGGAAACATGCTGACACGCCAGCGGGCTCGCAAAAGTGAAAGACTGTTCATCTGCTCCGTGTGTGGGAAGAGCTTTAGCTGTTCATCCAACCTGCGGGCACACCAAATCGATCACATTGAAAGGCATCTTCAACGTTCTGACCCTGGGGACAGCTTTGAATCCTCTGAGGAAATAATCCAAAATCACACTGATGAGAGGCCATTCAGTTGCTCCCACTGTGGAAAGAGGTTTAGTCTGTCCTCCCGCCTCGGGGAGCACCAGCTCCTTCACATTCACGAGAGACCGTTCAGCTGCTCTCATTGTGGGGAGGTTTTCAGTGGGCCAGAGCATCTCGCTGAGCACCAGCAAGTTCACACCAAGGACAGGCCTTTCAGCTGCTCCCACTGTGGGAAGAGATTCACTCAAGCCTCCCACTGCATTAACCACCAACCGGTTCACTCGGCTAACAGACCTTTTAAATGTTCTAAATGTGAGAAAACCTTTAAAAGAAAGATTCATCTGTTGAACCATCAGACCACGCACATCAAGGAGAGATTGTTTTTCTGCTCTGTGTGTGAGAAGAGATTCACTCATCCATTCCATCTTCTGACACACAAACGGATTCACACTGGGGAGAGGCCATTCAGCTGCTCTGTGTGTGGGAAGGGATTCACTCGGGCATCTGACCTTTCGACACACAAACGTGTTCACATTGGGGAGAGGCCATTTTCTTGCTCCATTTGTGGCAAGGGATTCACTCGTTCGACCTACCTTCTGATGCACAAACATGGTCACACCAGAGAGAGGCCGTTTTCGTGCTCTGTTTGTGGGAAGAAATTCAGTCAGTATTCTATCCTGCTAACACACCAGCGGGTTCACACTGGGGAGAGGCCATTCATCTGCTCTGTGTGTGGGAAGAGTTTCCCTCGGATGTGTCACCTTTTAATACACAAGCGTGTTCACACTGGGGCGAAGCCATATGTTTGTGGCGTGTGCGGGAAGGGATTTACTTACTTCCACCACCTGCAGAAACACCGTCCTGTTCACACCAAAAAGAGGGTGTTCACCTGCTCCACATGTGGGAAGGCATTCACTCTGTTGCCCAGATTGCAGAGACACCAACGCATTCATGCTGGGGAGAAGCCATTCACCTGCCCTGTGTGTGAAAGGAAATTTACACAGTTATACGATCTGGTGAGACACCAGCAGGTTCACAACAGGAAGAAGCTGCTCACCTGCCCTGTATGTGGGAAGAAATTCGCTCAGTTATCTAAGCTCGAAGCACATCAGCGAGTTCACACTGGGGAGAAGCCATTCCTCTGCTCTGTGTGTGGGAAGCGTTTCCCTCGTTTGCCTTACCTTAAAATACACGAGCGAGTTCATACTGGGCTGAGGCCATTCACCTGTCCCGTGTGTGGTCAGGGGTTTGTTTATTCGTCCCATCTTGTGAGACACCAGCGTAGTCACACTGGAGAGCGGCCATTCAAATGCTCTGTGTGCGGGAAGGGATTTACTGATTCATCCCACCTGCATAGACACCAAAGAGTTCACGCCAGGGAGAGTCAGCTCACTTGCTCTTTGTGCAATCAGAGATTTACCCGGCCATCCAGCCTGCTGAAACACAAGCAAATTCACGTGTTTGAGGCAGAGCTGGATTCTGTTCTTGCTGCTGTGAAACAGATCAAGGACTGAATCCTTTTCCTTTTGAATGGTAGATTATTTCAGTTACTCCAGCTCCCAGTAGCTCCCAGAATGTCTCTCCTAACATCGGTATTGTGACGTCTCATTGGAAATTGTACACTGGAAATTGTCCTGCTATTCCTGGAGTCATCACAGAAGGTCTAAATTTATCAACGAGTGCAATGTTCCCAATTATTGTCCAAAAGACCCAGACTAGCAGAAAACATAGACCAGGCTTCTGTACTTAACAAGATCAACCATTTATTACAAATAGATTCTAACCATAGGTAAACAGCTATAATCTGTGAATATATAATCTACAAGTCAAAACTCTAAAATGCCTTTCTAAAAAGCTCCTACATTCTAAGGCAAAGGAGAAAAAGCATACAGGCAATTGACCCATTATCTATGAAGTCTCTTTGTTACCGATAAACATCTTGCACCAATTGATAAAGGAAAATTCTACTGGCTTTATTCAAGCTTTAAGTATTTTACTGGAAAGAAAGACACACCACTTCTCCTGCCATAGGTCCAAAGTCTTCTGCCAGTATCATTCCCACCCACAAGATGTTCAGCTTCCCAGGTCCACAACAGTTCACAACTCCACAAAGCAAGAATCTCTTGTCTCCCTGGTGCCAGCCCATCTGCCAACAATCTCTCCCACTGTTTAAACCTGGTTTCAATGTAAATCCATTCAGTGTATTGAACAGAGACCTGCAGGTTGTTGATACTGTTAAAGCTGCTAGTTTACTCCTATACTGCTCTTTGTTTGTCTGTAGTGGGCAATGTCTGAACTTTTGTCTCAGTGGAACCTTCACTGTTCTGAAATGTGGGTGGATGTTAATGAGGCTCGCATCCTATGTCAAGAGTTGTAGAAATGCAAAGTAGTGAAATTATCCCAAATTGTTGCAAACCTTATTTATATCTGACTTGGAGGACTGCTTGCAGTTCTGGTGGTTATGTTATGGAAAAAGTACAGAGAATCACTCGAGTATGTAAAGAAGATCGAGAAGGATGATTCCAGAAATGTATGTGTGTACAGATCAGGAAAAGATTGATTGAAAAGTTGGGTCACTTTTCTCTTAAGAAACGAAAGCTGAAGGGGTGATCTAGAATTAGAATAAAGGTTTTGTCAAAGAGGATGCAGGGAGAATCCCTCCTGTTTTGAAGGAGAGTATAATGAGAGACCATCAATATAAAATGATCACCAAGAAGTTCCGTGGAGAATTAAGAAGAAACATTTTGCTCCAGAGAGTGGAGAATGTGAAGCTGACTACCACAGTGTAGTTAGATAGTTTAGATGTGTTTAAAGAGAAGCTGGATAAGCGCAAGAGGAGAAAAGAGAATAGAGAGTTACAATGGTAGATTTAGATGAGGAAAGATGAATGGATCTTATGCACCACCGTGAACTGGTTGGACCAGATATATCCTATGTAATTGAGCTCTAAATGCAAACAGTGTTACTTCTACTTGTGTCTGGAAGCTGCATGACATTAAGCTGAAAATGAACACCAAACTCCATCAGGACATTGCTCCAGACAGCAGGTTGGGGAGGATAGAGTCCTGCTAAAGGACCACGTCAAATCTCTGGAACACTTCCACCAAAGACAGCTGAGGATCATCATGAGAATTTGATGGCAAAATTATAAACAGTGAGGTTCTCCATTGTGCTGGGTTCACCTGCATAGCCAATTACAGCATTCCCAAGCAGTCATTCAATGGGTAACAGTCTTGGAGTAAAATACATCAGGGAGGTCAGTATGAACAATATAACTGTGCAGAGGTTTCCCTAGTACCACTTACAACAACATGAACTGTCAGCTCTGTGGATGTTCAGGCTGGTTTCACATAGAGCTCTTCAATCACAAGGGCACCTACAAAAGATGACAAAATCATTTGGATGAATTCCAACAGAAAGGAATCTACTATCCTGTTCTCCATGTTGGGTAACTATCCTCTGTCTGTATTATTGCAGTGCTGTTAATAAAGTTATTAAAGTGACAAAATTTGTTTGGAGCTTGATTATGTGATGTCTGAAAGCACAGATTCAAAATTCAAAGTCAATAAGGTGAACAAGGAAACACATCATGGTCCAGTCGTCCAGGTCAATATTCACTGGAGAAAGTTATCTAACAATACCTTTCTCAGACGAACAGGTTCCTAATGTCAGTTTCTATTACGCTGAAGTTAATGAAAGACAAGAACGCAATTAACCTAGAACTAGAATCAACACGTGCTAGACCATAGCCAAAGGACTTCGTATAGTTCCAGGCACTGCATTACAGTAAGGATGTAATCATAATGGAGACAGTACAGAAGAGATCTACAAGGAGGTTGCATTGACTGGAGAATTCTAGTGATAAAAGTTTTGGATGGGATGCAGCTATGTTTCTTACAACAGAGGAGAGTGAGGGGAGATTTAATTGAGGTAAATAAAGTTATGAGAGGCCAAATAGATTCTTCCTATCCACTCTATTTCATTAACAGAGAAGTCAATAACCAAAAAGATAGTTTTAAAGCAATTGATGGAAAGAGTAGGGGGTAATTGGTAACATTTTCACCCAGTGTGTGTTCAGGATCTGGGGTTTGCTGTCTGAATAGGTGATAATGGCAGAAATCTTCATCGCATGTGAAAATGATTCAAATATGCAGTGGAGCTGTTATAATCTGGTTCATGAATTCCCTTCAGGGAAGATAATCAGCTATCCATACCTAGTCTGGCTATGTGTAACTCCAAATCCACAGATGTTAACTGTCCTCTAGACAATGAGATTGTCAATAAATATTGGCTGAGCCACTGATGTTTAGATTCCATGAACAAATATAAAGCCTGACTGTCACATGGGCATGGATGAAGGTTTCGGTAACTGGGCAAGAGCTGGGGTGGTTTGGAGATAAGTGGCATATTGAAGATTGAACTATCTAATATTAATGATGGTGTGGGTGTGTAGCAGGTCAGTTATGACACCAAGATGTGAGCAGTGAGGTTCAATCTCAGACAGTTCCCAAGGACAAAACTGGAAATCAAGATTTTATAGATCCTATTCTACTCAAACCACAGAAGATACGCTGCTTGGGAAAACAGTTTTCAGTCAAATAATTAACCTATGGCAATTAAGTCAATTATCCATTCTACCTCATTTATTCTTTCTACACTGTAAGAATAATCCTGGTCTACTAATGGTAAAAAAAAAGGAAGATTTGAATTTATTGAAAAAAAAAGTATTTTGGCTTTTTAAATTGACCCATACTGTATAATACCAGGAGTAATGCTTTGCATTTTTAGGCAGTTTATTAAGGTTTCCTCCAGGCCCAATGTTCATCAGTTTGAAAATGTTTGAAGCCTAGATATATATTAGAATGTACATTATGGTTGTGAACTAGAAGTATATTTTAGATTTATTATGGGTAAAATTTTAATACCACTAAATAGATGAGTTTGGTTTGAGTGGGAGATTTAAAAGCTAAAAATTTGAAATAAATTCCAACCTCCCTCAAATCTGTCCATTTTCTTTTTTTAGTGAAAGTGCAATTAGGAGTGGAGGATGTGTTTTTCATTTAACAACAACTGTATTTTAAAATGAAATGTGCTGAGGTGCTTCACAAATGCATTATAAAACCAAATATAACATGAAGTCACAGAAGGAGATGTTAAGACACATGGCTAAAAGCTTGGCTTCACAAGCAGGTTTTAAGAGGTGTCTTAACAAGCACAGTGACCCAATTAACTCAGTTGGCTAGATAGATAGTATGTTGTTCAGAGTATCAACGGCTGTTATTATAACTGTTTTGAAAACAGTTCACATTACAGAAGAGAAAGTGCTGGAAGTCTCAGAAAATATAAACGTGGATAAATCTCCAGGAGCTGATCCAGTGTATCCCAGGATTTTGTGGGAAGTTAGGTGAAGAAATAGTTGTGTCATCTATAATAGGGGTGAGGTGACAAATGACTGGAGAGTGCAAAAGAAAGGATGTAAGGAGATGCCAAGAGTAGTACTGGACCAAGTTAGAGGCCCAAACTAACCACATGGACACTTGCCACCTATGGCAAAACCTACGCGACATAATAGGATACAAAATGAAGCAGAACAAAATATTGGACAAAATCACATCACTCCCTGATGCGCTCAATGCTTTTTATGCTCGATTCGACCAGAATACCAGTAGCGCAGTGTCATCTGCCCCAACAGCCCCAGATGCACCTATTCTCTCAGTCACCGCTGCAAACATCAAATTGGCCTTCTAGAGAGTAAACCCAAGAAAAGTGACTGGCCCAGACGGAGGCCCCAGCTGCACAGACCAGTTGGCAGAAGTGTTCAACTGACATTTTTAACCTCTCCTTGTTACAATCTGAAGTCCCCACCTGCTTCAAGAAGACCACCATCATCCCAGTACCACTGAATACGCGTGCAACATGCCTCAACAACTCTGACCTTCATAACCATGAAGTTCTTTGAGAGGTTGGTCGTGGCAACTCTACAACTACAACTCTAGCCTTCCAGCCTGCCTCAATCCCTTGCAATTTGCCTACAGGTGAAACAGGTCCTCAGTGGATGCTATTTCCCTAGCCCTACACTCATCCCTGGAACATCGTGACAATAAGAATACCTGCGTCAGGCTCCTACTTCTAGCTCCACCTTCAACACTATAATCCCAACCAAACCAATCACAAAACTCCAAGACCTAGGTCTTGGCTCTGCACACTGCAACTGGATCCTCAGCTTCCTGACCCACAGACAGCAATCAGTTAACATAGACAACAGTACATTCTCCATGATAATCCTCAACACCAGCATCCCTCAAGGATGCGCACTCAGCCCCCTACTGTACTCCCTGTGCACTTATGACTGTGTGACCAAATTTTGTATGAACACCATCTGCAAGTTCACTGCCAACATCACCATTGTAGGCCAGATATCAAACAATGTTGAGTCAGAATACAGGAAGGAGATAGAGTATTTGGTGTTGTAATGCAATGATAACAATCTCTCTCACAATGTCAGCAAAACAAAAGAACTGATCATTGACTTCAGGAAGCAAAGAGGAGGGGACACGCCCCTATCTACATCAATGGAGTTGAGGTAGAGATGGTCAAGAGTGTCCAGTTCCGAGGAGTGATGATAACCAACAATCTGTCCTGGACCTACCACGTAGATGCGACAGCCAAGAAGGCACAACAATAGCTGTTCTTCCTCAGAAGGCTTAGGAAATTTGACATGTCAATAAGGACCCTCACCAACTTTTACAGATGGAACATAGTAAAAATTCTATCCAGGTGCATAATGGTTTGGTATGGCAACTGCTCTGCCCTGGACAAGAAGAAAGTACAGAACGTTGTGTACACAGCCCAGACCATCACGAAAGCCAACCTCCCATCCACAGACTCCATCTACACTTCTCATTGCCACAGAAAGGCTGCTAATATTATCAGAGACCCTTCCTGCCCCAGTAATACTCTTCAACCTCTTCTACAAGGCAGAAGGTACAGAAGCAGCTTCTTCCCTGCTGTTATTAAACTGCTGAATGGGCTTCTCTAATTTCAAATCTAATGTGAATATTGTTTTTGTGCACCTCCTTTGCAGCTGTAACCTGTATGCCTCACTCTGTCTAAACACCCTATGATCTGTATGTCCTTGTCTGTTATGATCTGCCTGTACTGCTCGCAAAACTTTTCACTGTACTCAGGAACGTGACAACAATAAATCAAATCAAATCAAGTCAAATCAAATCGAGATGCCTCAGAATTATAGACTTGAGGCAGCATGGTGGCTCAATGGTTAGCACTGCTATCTCACAGTGCCAGGGACCTGGATTCAATTCTAGCCTCGGCCATAGAAGTTGGGTCTAGGTGGGATGCCCTTTGAGTGTTGGTGTGGACTTCATGGGCCCCAATGGCCTGCTTCCACACTGTAGGGAATCTATGAATCTGACTTCAGTGGTGGGTAAGTTGTTAGAAGTGATTCTGAAAGATAGGATTTATATGCATTTGGAGAGTCAAGGAATACTTAGGGATAGTCAGCATGGTTGTGCAAGGGAAATCATGTCTCACAAACTTGATCTGAGTTTTTTGAAAATAGTTGAGAGCAGAGAAGTAGACATGGTTTACTTGGACTTTAATAAAGTCTTTGACAAAGTTTGGCATGGTAGAATAATTGGTAAAGTTAGTTTAGATGGGATTCAGGGAGACCTTGCCAATTGGATACAAAATTGGCTTAACAGCAGGAGACAGAGAGTAATGGTGAAGGGCTGTTTTCAGGTTGGAAGCCTCTGACCAGCAGTGTTCCACAGGGATCTGTGCTGGGTCCACTTTTGTTTGCCATTTATGTAAATCATTTAAATTAGTATATAGAAAGCATAGATAGTAATTTTGGGAATGACACCAAGATTGGTGGTATTGTGGACAGTGAAGAAGGTTATCTGAGATTACAAAGAGAACTCGATCAATTGGGTCAATGGGCTGAAGAGTGGCTGATGGAGTTTAATTTGGATAGATGTGAGATATTACATTTTGATAAGACAAAAACAAGACATACAATTTAAGGTAAGGCCTCAGGTAGTGTTGTAGAACAGAAAGACCAAGAGATTCAGGTATATAATTCTTTAAAGTTTGCATCACATATAGATAGGGTGGTTAGGCATTTAACATTCTTGCCTTCATTGCTCACTCCTTTGAGTATAAGAGCTGAGATGTTATGCTGAGGTAGTACAGGATGTTAGTGAGGCCTCTTCTGGACTATTGTGTCCAGTTCTGGTCTCCCTGTTATAAAAAGGATATTATTAAGCTGGGGGGGGGGGGGGTGGTTTTACTGTGCTGAATGACTCTATGACAAGGATTGCCTCAGTATTCAGGGAACAGAGTTTGTGATGGTGACCAAAGATAATGAATTTGATCTTTCCAACTTTTAATTAGTGGGAATTTCTGCTTGAGCAGTGGATGTTGGATAAGCAAAATAACATCTAGCAACAGTGGAGAAACAGATGTCAGTTGTCAGTGTGTGTGTGAAAACTAACACAGTGCTTTTTGATAATGTTCAGTGGCTGTGTACAGATGAGAAATAGGAAGGGCCAACAATGGATCTTTGGTGTGGAACATTGGGTTATTACCAAGTTACAACACTTTGGAGAGGTAAGGGTGGTTTGAGCTTGAGCAGTAATGATGGTGGACTCAAGTGTCTTTTGAGGGCATACAATTTACATAGAAACATACATAGAAGGTAGTAGCAGGAGGAGGCCATTCGGCCCTTCGCGATTGCTCCGCCATTCTTCATGATCATGGCTGGTCATTCAACTCAATAGCCTAATCCTGCATACTTCCCATAACCTTTGATCCCATTTGCCCCAAGTGCTATATCTGGTCACTTCTTGAATACATTCAATGTTTTGGCATCAATTACTTCTTTGGGTGAAGAAACGTCTCCTCATCTCTTTCCTAAATTGTCTACCCCAAATCCTCAGACTGTGACCCCTGGTTCTGGACACACCCACCATCAGGAACATCCTCCCTGCATCAACCCTGTCCAGTTCTGTTAGAATTTTATAAGTCTCTATGAGATACCCCCTTATTCATCTGAACTCCAGCAAAAACAATCCCAACCTAGTCAATCTCTCCTCATATGTCAGACTTGCCATCCCTGGGATCATCGTGGTAAACCATCAAAAGCAAGAGCATCCATCCTCAGAAAAGGAGACCAAAAGTGCACAGAATATTCCAGTGTGGTCTCACCAAGGCCCTGTACAACTGCAACAACACATCCTGCTTCTGTGCTCGAAACCTCTCACAATGAAGGGCCAACATATCATTTGCCATCCTTACCGCCTCTGCACCTGCATTTTTACCTTTAGTGACTGGTGCACAAGGATGCCCAGGTCCCACTGCACACTCCCCTCTCTCAATTTCCAGCCAATCAGGTAGTAATCTGCCTTCTTGTTTTTGCTTCTGAAGTGAATAACCTCACATTTATCCAAATTATACTGCATCTGCTATTGATTTGCCCACTCACCCAACCTGTCAAGATCATGCTGAAGGATCTCTGTATCCTCATCACAGTTCACCCTCCCACCCGTTTCAGTGAATTTAAATGGGACAGTGACAATATTCAAGGTGACAGAATCATCAACATCAGCTAACGTAGTGTGGTTGAAAGGTCATCTGGGTATAGGGTCAAGGGGCAAGGAGATGCATCTCATTGGTAAGATGAGCTTCAACAGGGGATGACAACACTGGAGAGAAACTGCAGAAAGATGTGAGGCTAAGGCTCAGGCAAGGAATTTGAGACAGTTTGACTCAGTGGTGAGTGGAAATGAGAAAGCAGCTGATTGGTCTGTCCCAGTCTTTGTGACAAAGATGCTCAGTGAGCTCTTCTCACTAACTATTGATAGAGACAGGAAAAAGATTCAGAACACCACAACACAAAGTTGATTTATTTGACTTTTATCCATAATATTTACATCTGTAACACGCTGGAAACACCACAACACAAAGTTGATTTATTTGACTTTTATCCATAATATTTACATCTGTAACACGCTGGAGTAGTATCAACAACAGCAGAACCAGATCCCAATGAACATGGTTCCCCCTGAATTGGATTGGTAGCTATAACAGTCACTGTCATTACTTGTGGCCTGAGTCAACATATTGTGGAGCTGGAGGAACACAGCAGGTCAGGCAGCATCAGAGGAACAGGAAAGTTGACGTTTCGGGTCAGGACCCTTCTTCAGAACTTGAAGGGTCCTGAACCAAAACGTTGACTTTCCTGTTCCCCTGATGCTTCCTGACCTGCTGTGTTCCTGCAGCTCCGCACTATATTGACTCTGACTCCAGCATCTGCAGTTCTTGCTGTCTGTGATTACATGTGACCTTGCTGGTGTACCAGCAGGTGAGATGACCGAGTGAATGCCTTCCCACACTTAGAGCAGGTGAATGGCCTCTCTCCAGTGTGAACTTGCTGGTGCGCCAGCAGGTTGGATGACTGAGTGAATCCCTTCCCACACTTTGTGCAGATGAATGGTCTCTCCCTAGTGTGAACACGCTGGTGTTTCAGTAGGTCAGATGACCAAGTAAATTCCTTGCCACACTCTGAGCAGCTGAACGGCCTCTCCCCAGTGTGAACTTGCTGGTGTTTCAGAGAAGTGGAGAGCTGAGCAAATCTCTTCCCACATTTGGTCCATGTAAATGGCCTCTCTCCCGTGAGTGCGTTGGTGTGCAGTGAGTTCAGATGATCGCCTGAACCCAGTCCCACAGTGAGAGCATCTGAATGGTCTCTCGTCAGTGTGAACACGTTGATGTCGCAACACATCTCCAGAGCTTTTATGGCACTTCCCACACTCTGAGCATTTAAAAGGTTTTTCGCCCGTGTGAACTCGCTGATGGCGGATGAGTTCCCGGGAATTTTTATAGCACTTTACACAGTCTGGACATTTAAAAGGTCTCTCCGCAGAATGAACCTGCTGGTGTCTCAACAGGGTGGATGAATCAGTGAATTCCCTCCCACACTCCAGACAGGTGAACGGCCTCTCCCCTGTGTGGCGGCGCTGGTGAGCTTCCAGCTCAGACGGGTAACCAAATCCCTCCCCACAGTCCCCACATTTCCATGGTTTCACCCCGTCGTGACTGCGTTTGTGTCTTGACAGGCCAGATGATTGGCTGAAGTCTTGTCCACACGCAGAACATGTGTACAGTTTCTCCCCACTGTGAACGGTGCCTTTTCCTTTCATGTTCAAACTGTGAGGATATTCAGATTACGATTAATTGGGAGACTCCATCAGATCCCAGCCTGATGTCTTGCATGGAATTCCTGACTGCAAATACTCCTGTTTTAAATCCTGTCAAATTGATGGAAAGAGATAAAAAAGTGAGAGAAAACCCAAAAAAAAGATAAAGCAGTTTGTGAAACTGAGCTGAATGAGTCAGGTCTTTTGCTGGGTTGGCACAAGGGAAAAGTAACTGCAAAAGCTGCCAGATTGTCATAAAAACAAAACTGGGTCAGTTACAAAATCTGCCAGATCATATAAGTCTACAGGAGGAGGCACAGCTAGAGAGGAAGAGCAGAAAGAGAGAAATTTAATATATCTACTACTTGACCAAAATATGACAGAATCTCCCGAACCCTCAACCACGACAATCTATTCGGACCATGACAGACAGCATCACCTCCAAGTCTCACATCATTCTGATTTATCTAATATTCAGTAATGGATGAGCAGAATTGTCTTTCATTTAAATTCTGGGAGGACTAAAGCTATTACCTTCAATCCCGGCTCTCAATTCCACTCCGTTGCCACTGACTGCATCTCTCTCCTTGGTAAATAAGTCTGAACCAGTCTGTTCACAAGCACAATGTTATATTTCATCCCAAGGTGAGCTCCCATTTATCAACTCCCTTATAATAAACTTGGATTCATTTGTCTTCCTCTAATTCTGGTCTCCAAAGCTTTCCCGAGTTTAATTGTTCCACCTGGAGTGGTTCTGCCTTCAGCTGTCAAGACCACTAATTCAGCTGTTGAGACTAATTCTCTCTGTCTCACTTTTCTCCTTTAAGATACTATTTAACAGCTATCTCTTGACTTGACTTTTTGGCCACCTAACCCAATATCCCCTCATGGTGTCAATGTTACTTCATAAAACTCGTGTGAAGAAGCTTGTGATGTTCTTTTTCACAAAATGTGCATTTAAATATAAAATTATTAATTTGTCCATGCACCATTGTTCATTATTTGTTGCTGGGTGAAAATCCTGGAACTCCTTATTTAAACAGCATCATGGGAGCACCTGCACATTTTATGAAGACACTTCATTCGTAATATTTTTTGAGGATTGTTGAGAGTGAAAAAAACATGAAAAGAGTTAAAATACCTGGAGCATTTTTTTAAAAATGGGGTCACTAATACAGAACATTTTTTTCTTCAATACGTCTTAGAAGTCACAAGTCTCAAACTAATTGTTTGCATTTGTTTACTGGAAATCACATGCCTGGGTTTATGGCTGTTGGGAGTTAGCTTTTGTTTGGATTGTGTGGAGGTCTGTTGGGATACAGCCTGCTCAGAGAGAAGCTCTCAGTTCATCCTCAGTCTTTCTAAGAAAACCCTTTTTGAGACTCCGGCTAAAAGAGGTATTCTCAATGCTTCCTGAATGAACTGCATTTACAAATGTCCCAGTGACAACTGTCTGTACTTAGTAACACCCATCTAAAAAGGCCAAAACACTGATACAAAGCAATCTTGAACATTTCATTCTTTATCTTTTTTTAACTTTTAAGAACTAGCAATTATTGTCCAAATTTAATCTAACTGCAGAGAAAGCTTCTTTGTTACAATTTATCTGGTAGATATTGGGTTATTTAGATAGGTAACTGTTTATATTTTCATATTTGAAATGGTGTAAGAATCAGTCTTGTAACATTGTTGAATAAATATTGTTTTACAATAAAGCAATAGTTCTGCTATTTAGAAAACAAATCTGCTTGGTGATATTGGGTAGTGGATAAATGTGATCAGTGGAGTGGTGGGACCAGAAAGACAGTGGACTCTCTACCTTGGGGCATAACACAGCACACATATTGCAGTGCTTCAAGAAGGTCAAACATCAGCTTCTCTGCAGGCTACTAGGATTCACTATGTGTACAGAATTTGTTCATAAAAGGAAGGAAATTTGGAAGTGAAACAAGTTGATTCACTCTTGCAGACAGCCAGAATGGGCACAATGGGCTAAATAGCCTCCTTCTGTATTGAGTCATAGCATCACCGAGTGATCATAATGAAAAAGGGATAACAGTGGAGGCCAAGACTTCTGTAAGCAATGCCCAGAATAATAAAAGCATATTAGAGCAAAAATGCAGCTCCTGGATACCTGAAATAAAAAAAGAAACTGATATAAATACTGAGCAGGTTAGGCAGTTTTAGTGTAGAGAGAAACAAAGTTAGCATTTTGGTGTGAGCGGGGAATAACCATGTTGAAGAATTTGATGATTCATACAAGCTCAGAAGTAGAAGAAAAATAGACGATAGCGCAGGATAAACAATTCCTGAGTAAAACATATGTTTTGAAGATGAAGCTGGTAACCTAGCAGCACATGGTTGGAAAATGGGGCAGCACTGGAAACCTCAAGTAACAGTAAAATAGTAAAGAGAACTAAAATAAGCTTATTATCAACAATAGAGGGCATTAGACAATGACAGAGAAGTGATCGGAGAGAGCGGAGATGCAACAAAGCAATGGCCAGACGTGATTCAGATCCGCGGTAAAGGAGTTACATCAACCTCAGAGACATGGAACATCTCAGAGACATAGCACTGAAAGCTTTAAATTGAAAGAGAATAGTGAAAAATAGACGGCTGAGATTCCTGTTTGAAAATCTTCTTCTAATAATCTGCAAAATAAGGTTGTAAAATCCATAACTGCTGGGACCGGATAGAACTTCTGAAGAATAAATATTTCTCTCGGTTTGACTTTGCTATGTGAAAATCCACCTCTTTTAACCCCTTGTAAGAGGACTTTCCAAAATTCATCTCTGTCAGCCCAGGATAGAAATCGGCAACATTCTGTCCTCCTGTATCGTAGTCCAGAATTGCCGTACATCGACTGTTACGCATTGCCTTTTTTCATCATCGCTGTCCCTCGATTCGAAGATGATATCTACTCAGAGTCGTGGGTTTCTGCGGTGGGTCTTCATATGACTGAACAGAGGCACGGATCATTGGGACAGGGTTCCTAAGCGGAATATGAGTTGCTGTTCCTGCAACCTTCGGGTAGCAGCGTTGTGACACTGCAGGAGGCCCAGGATGGACATGTCGTCTGCGGAATGGGAGGGGGAGTTGAAGGTGCCAGGTGAAGCTATGACAAGAGGGCACTGCCTCAAGATTAGAGGGAGCAGATTTAGGACTGAATTGAGAAGGAACTTCTTCACCCAGAGGATTGTTAATCTATGGAATTCCTTGCCCAGTGAAGTAGTTGACGCTAATTCAGTAAACGTTTTTAAAGATAAGGTAGATTTTTTTTGAACAATAAAGGAATTAAGGGATACGGTGAGAACGCGGGTCTGAGTCCACGAAAAGATCAGCCATGATCTTATTGAATGGCGGAGCAGGCTCGAAGAGCCGGATGGCCTACTGCTGCTCCTAGCTGTTATGTTCTTATGTATGAAATGGTTCGCGACTGGGGGGTGCAGTTGTTTAGTGCGAACCGAGCGTATGTGTTCTGCAACGTGGTCCCCAAGCCTCTGCTTGGTTTCCCCAATGTAGAGGAGGCCACAATGGGAACAGCAGATGCAGTATACCACATTAGCAGATGTGCGGGTGAACATCTGCTTGATGTGGAAAGTCTTCTTGGGGCCTGGGATGGGGGTGAGGGGGGAGGTGTAGGGGCAGGTGTAGCACTTCCTGCGGTTGCAGGGAAAAGTGCCAGGTGAGGTGGGGCTGGAGGGGAGTGTGGAGCAAACAAGGGAGTCACGGAGAGAGTGGTCCCTCCGGAAAGCAGATAAGGGTGGGGAGGGAAAAATGTCTTTGGTGGTGGGGTCAGATTGCAGATGGCGGAAGTGTCGGAGGATGATGCGTTGGATCCGGAGGTTGGTGGGGTGGTACGTGAGGACAAGGGGGATTCTGTTTGGGTTGTTATTGCGGGGAGGGGGTGTGAGGGATGAGTTGCGGGAAATGCGGGAGACACGGTCGAGGGTGTTCTCGACCACTGAGGGGGGAAGTTGCGGTCCTTGAAAAATGAGGACATCTGAGATGTACGGGAGTGGAATGCCTGGGAGCAGATGCGGCGGAGGCGAAGGAATTGGGAATAGGGGATGGCATTTTTGCAGGTGGGTGGGAGGAGGTGTATTCTAGGTAGCTGTGGGAGTCGGTGGGCTTGAAATGGATATCGGTTTCTAGGTGTTGCCGGAGATGGAGACAGAGAGGTCCAGGAAGGAGACAGAGGTATTAGAGATGTCCAGGTGAACTTAAGGTTGCGGTGGAAGGTGTTGGTGAAGTGGATGAACTGTTCAAGCTCCTCGTGGGTGCACGAGGCGGCGCCGATACAGTCATCAATGTAATGGAGGAAGAGGTGGGGTTTAGGGCCAGTGTAGGTACGGAAGAGGGATTGTTCCACGTAACCTACGAAGAGGCAGGCATAGCTTGGGCCCATGCGGGTACCCATGGCCACCCCCTTTGTCTGTAGGAAGTGGGAGGAATTGAAAGAGAAGTTGTTGAGGGTGAGGACGAGTTCGGCTAAGCGGATGAGGGTGTCAGTGGAGGGGGACTGGTCGGGCCTGCGGGACAGGAAGAAGCGGACGGCCTTTAGGCCATCTGTATGGGGAATGCAGGTGTATAGGGACTGGATGTCCATGGTAAAGATGAGGTGTTGGGGACCGGGGAACTGGAAGTTCTGGAGGAGGTGGAGGGTGTGGGTGGTGTCACAGACGTAGGTAGGGAGTTCCTGGACCAAGGGGGAGAAAATGGAGTCGAGATAAGTGGAGATAAGTTCAGTGGGGCAGGAGCGGGCGGAGACAACGGGTCGACCAGGGCAGTCAGGTTTGTGGATTTTGGGAAGGAGATAGAAGCAGGCGGTGCGGGGTTGGGGAACGATGAGGTTGGAGGCTGTGGGTGGGAAGTCACCTGAAGTGATGAGGTTGTGGATGGTTTGGGAGATGATGGTTTGGTGGTCGGTGGAGGGCTGCATGTTCTGTGAGGGAGAGGTTGGAGTGGGTGAGAGGGGTGGAGAGGTTGAGGCGATTGATGTCACGACGGCAGTTGGAGATGAAGAGGTTGAGGGAGGGTAGGAGGCCTTGGGGTGGTGTCCAGGAGGAGGGGGTGTGTTGGTGGCAGGAGGAGGGGTCAGTAGAGTGAGGGTTAGGCTCACAGTTGAAGAAGTAAGCGCGGAGGCGGAGGTGGCGGAAAAACTGCTCTATGTCCAAGCATGACCGGTATTCGTTGATGTGTGGGTGGAGGGGGACAAAGGTGAGCCCTTTACTGAGGACTGACCGTTCGTCCTCAGTAAGGGGGAGGTCTGGGGGGATGGTGAAGACTCGGCAGGGCTGGGTGTTGCTGTCTCCTCTGGAACTGCTGGCTATGGAGGCGGTGGGCGGAGCGACGTCGGCGGTGGTGGGCGGAGTTGCGTCGGCGTCGGTGGTGGGCGGAGTCGAGTTGGCAACGTCGGTGGATGGAGTTGAGTCGGCATCGGTGGTGGGCAGAGTTGAATCGGCGTTGGCAGTGGGCGGAGCACCGTCGGTGGTGGGCGGAGCGGGGTCAGAGGCGGCAGTGGTGGTGACGGTAGGTGTGTCCTCAGTGTCTATGGTGTTGGCCCAGTCGCAAACCATTTCAACTCCCCCTCCCATTCCGCAGACGACATGTCCATTCTGGGCCTCCTGCAGTGCCACAATGATGCTACCCGAAGGTTGCAGGAACAGCAACTCATATTCTGCTTGGGAACCCTGCAGCCCAATGGTATCAATGTGGACTTCACAAGCTTCAAAATCTCCCCTCCCCCGATCGCATCCCAAAACCAGCCCAGCTCGTCCCCGCCTCCCTAACCTGTCCTTCCTCCCACCTATCCCCTCCTCCCACCTCAAGCCCCACCCCCATCTCCTACCTACTAACCTCATCCCGCCCCCTTGACCTGTCCGTCCTCCCTGGACTGACCTATCTCCTCCCTACCTCCCCACCTACACTCACCTTTACTGGCTCCATCCCCACCTCTACTGGCTCCATCCCCACCTCTTTGACCGGTCTGTCTCCTCTCCACCTATCTTCTCCTCTATCCATCTTCTATCCGCCTCCCCCTCTCTCCCTGTTTATTTCAGATCCCCCTTCCCCTCCCCCATTTCTGAAGAAGTGTCTAGGCCCGAAATGTCAGCCCTCCTGCTCCTCTGATGCTGCTTGGCCTGCTGTGTTCATTCAGCTCTGCACCGTGTTATCTCAGATTCTCCAGCATCTGCAGTTCCTACTACCTAGGTACAGTGAAAGGTTTTGTTTAGTTTGCAGCACAGGTAGATCATACCATACAAAGTGCATAAGGGTAATAGAACAGAGTGAGGAATACAGTGTTGCAGCTCAAAGAGCAAAGAGAGAGGTCAACATTAAATTTGAAATTTACCAGGTGCATTCAGAGTCAAATAACAGCCTACATCCCTCTAAACCCTTCCTATTCATGTACCCATCTTCAGATTCCTTTTAAATTTTGTAATTGTGCCCACCTCTCCACTTCTTCCAGCAGCTTGTTCCATATGCTCACCACCCACCGGGTGAAAAACTAGCTGTTCAGGTGCCTTTTAAATCTTTCCCCTGTTGTCTTAAACCTATGCCCTCTCGTTTTGGACTCCCAAACCTTGAAAAAATACTTTGGCTATGCTCCTCAAGATTTTATAAACTACTATAATGTTCTCCCTCAGCCTCTGATGCTCCAGGGAAAATAGCCCCAGCCTATTCAGCCTCTCCCTATAGCTCAACACTCTTAACCCAGCAACATCCTTGTAAATCTTTTCTGAATCCTTTCAAGTTTAACAACATCTTTCCAATAGCAGGGAGACCAGAATTGAGCACAGTATTCCAAAAGTGACTTAACCAATGCCCTGTACAGCCTTAACATAGCATTCCAACTCCTATACTCAAGCACTGAGCAATGAAGGCAAGTATGCCAAATGCCTTCTTCACCACCCTGTCCAACTGTGACTCCACTTTCAAGGAAAAATGCAACTGCACCCCTAGGATTTTTTTTGTTCAGTAACAATCCTGAGGGCCCTACCATTAACTGTACAAGTCCTGCCCTGATTTGCCTTATCAAACCTTATATTTATCTAAATTAAACTCCATCTGCCGCTCCTCAGCCTATAGGCCCATCTGATCCAGGCCCTTTTGTACTCTTGAGAATAACCTTCTTCACTGTCCACTATACTACCAATTTCTCGTTTCTAGATATTGTGTCATGATTTGTTTTGCATTCAAGGGTAGAGTCACAGCCAAATTAAAAGATTATTTCACAAGTTTTGCTGAAAGCTGGCAAGGAAATAAAAACTGTGGTAGATGAGTGAGACACAACTCGCATTGAAACAAAAACAGAAATTGCTGAAAAAGTTCAGCAGGTCTGGCAACATCTATGGAGAGAAAGCAGACCCCATTTTTGGTCCAGTGACCCTTCTTCACAACTGATGGTACCTAGGAAAAGGTTGATATTTATGCAGAATATAGGGTGGGGTGAGAGGGTAAGAGTAAATGATAGGTGGGGATAGAGCCCAAAGTGAGAGGAAAAACAGTTAGACCTGACAAAGGACTGAGTAAAGGTCAGCCAGGGAGAATGATTAGCTGCTAATGGGGATCTGGTGTGTGGGTGTGGCAGAAAGACATGGGGGAAGTGCTCAAGGCCTAAAATTGTTGAACTTGATGTTGAGTCCAGAAAGCTGCAGAGTTCTCAAGTGGAAAATGAGGTGCTGTTTTTCCAGCTTGTGCTGAGCTCTGTTGGTGCACTGCAGCAAGCCTGAGACAGAGGTGTTGGCCAGGGAACATTGTGGTGTGTTGAAGTGACAGGCAACCAGAAGCTCAGGGTTATTTTTGCAGACAGAAAGTAGGTGTTTTGCAGAGCAATCATCCAGTTTGCGCTTTGTTTTCCCAATGTTAAGGAGACCACATTGTGAGCAGTGAATACAGTAGAAAGACATTCACCTGGAAGCTACGTTTGGGGCTGTAGATAAGTGTTGGGATTGAAGGAGAAGTGGACCAGGACCACTGGTTGTCTGGAGTGAACAGTCCCTGTGGAAGGCTAACAGGAGAGGGGAATGGGTGTCTGGTGGTAGCATCCTGCTGGAGGTGGTGCGCCCCATATCTCAGGAAGGATGTACTAGCCCTGGTGCGGGTTCAAAGGAGGTTCACGAGAATGGTCCCAGGAATGAAAAGCTTAACATATGAGGAATGTTTGAGGACTCTGGGTCTATACTCGATGGAGTTTAGAAGAATGGGGTGGAGGGTGGGGGGGATCTAATTGAAACTTGCAGAATACTGAATGGCCTGGACAGAGTGGATGTTGGAAAGATGTTTCCTTTGGTAGGAGAGATTAGGACCCGAGTGCACAGCCTTAGAGTAAAGGGAAGACCTTTTAGATTGGAAATAAGGAGAAACTTCTTCAGCCAGAGAGTGGTGAATCTATAGAATTCGCTGCCACAGAAGGCTGTGGAGGCCAGGTCATTGAGTATATTTAAGACGGAAATAGATAGTTTCTTGATTGTCAAGGGGATTAAGAGTTATGGGAAGAAAGCAGGAGACTGTGGTTGAGAAACTTATCAAACATGATTGATGGCAGAGCAGACTCAATGGGCTGAATGGTCTAATTTTTGTTCCTATGTCTTATGTAAATGGCAGCTAATGATCCTTTGGATGTGGATGATAGGTGAAGACAAGGGGGTCCCTTATGGGAGGGAAGTGAGGGGGTGAGGGCCAAAGTGTGGGAGATGGGTTGGACCTGGCTGAGAGCCCTGTCAACTACAGTGCTGGGGAATCCTTGGTTGAAGAAGGAGATGGACATTTAGGACCCCTGTTGGAGTTGGCATCATCAGAACAGATGCAACAGAGATCGAGAAACTGGGAGAATGAAATTGAGTCTTTACAGGAAGCAGGGTGTGAGGATGTTTAGTCAAGGTAACCGTGGGAGTCAATGGTTTATGTGGATATTGGTGGCCAGCCTATCCCCAGAAATGGAAACAGAGATATCAAGGAAGGGAAGGGAGGAGTCAGGGAAGGACCAGGTGAAGGTGAGAGCGGGATGGAAATTGGAAGCATGACAGATAAATTGCTCCAATTCCAGACGAAAGAGGAAAGCAGCACCAATGATGTCATTAATGTACCAAAAAAAGAGGTGCGGGTGGGGACTGGAATAGGTTTGCAACAAAGAATGTTCCACATAACCCACAAACAGACAGGCCACCCTTTGACTGGAAGAAAGTGAGAGGAGTTAAAAGAGAAGTTATTCAGAGTGAGGATGAGCTCAGCCAGGAAGAGGAGGGTGGTGGTGGAGGGGGATGGTTCAGGCTTCTTTTCCAGGAAGACGCGGATATCCTGGAGACCATCCTGATGGAGAATGGACATGTATAGGGATTGCACATCCATGGTGTAGAGGAGGCAGCTGGAGCCCACAAACTGGAAATTCTGAAATTGACATTGAGTTTGGGAAGAAGGTAGAAGTGAGCTGTGGAGTTGGGGAATTATGAGCTTGGCAGCAGCTGTGGGGAGATCACCAGATGAAATGAGATTAGTGACTGTTGTAGAGCACATTAGCCTTATTATGAATAACTACAGGGGATGAGCAATAAACACTGGGCTAGCCAGCAACACCCACATCATGAATGGAATGGCAATGTTCTTGGAAATAATTTGTAGGAAGTTATGAGGCTAATTTATAAAGAGGCATTGGAGTAAGTCTAGGAGAAACTGGAGTAATTGATAAGAGGTACTGGGATAGTTGACAGGAGGGAATTCCTATCAATTACCCATTGTTCCTCCCTTATATTATGCTTGTTCTTGTTATGGTTCATCCACCCCCCAGGAATCACTGTCACTGCAAGTACCTCCTGTAGATCTGTTTCAAAAAATCCTATAAGTCACTCTTGCATGCACCAAAAGACCTCCGAACATTTCAACCGTATCATTATAACATTTAAACACAGAAAGAGGCAATTCAGCCCATTATGTCATCATGCCAGTCATCACGCATCTATCTACGCTAGCCCCAGCACTTGACTTGTGACATTGTATGCTTGTACATTTGTTTAAATACTTCTTAAATTTTGTGATGGTACCTGAATCTACCACCCCATCAGACAGTGTGTTCCAGATACCAACCACACTCTAGGTGAAAATATCTTCCTGAAATGCACTCTAAATCTCCTGCCCTTTTCCTTAAATCCTGGTTACTGACCCCTCTACAAATGAGAGAAGTTTATTTCTATCTAGTCCATCAGTTTTGTACACCTCAGTACTCCTTCTGTCTCCTCTGCTCTAAGGAAAGCAACTCCATCCTATCTAGTCTCTCTTATAGAGTCATAGTCATACAGCACAGAAACAGATGCTTCAGTCCAACTAGTCCACACCAACCATGTTCCCAAGCTAAACTAGTCCCACCTGCCTGCACTTGGCCCAAATTCCTCCAAACCTTTCCTATTCATGAAATTATTGAAAGGTCTTATAAATGCTGTAATTGTATCTGCATCCGCCGCTTTCTCTGGCAGTTATTTCCACACATGAACCACTCTGTGTAAAAAAGTTGTCCCTCATGTCCTTTTCAAATCTTTCTCCTCTCGTCTTAAAAATATGCCCCCTAGTTTTGAACTCCCTCGGGAAAAGACTCTTGTCATTCACCTTATTATGCCCCTCATGATTTTATAAGGTCACCTCAATCTCCTACCCCCAGTGAAAAAAAGTCCCAGCCTTTCCAGTCTATTTTGTATCTCAAACCCTCCATTTCCAGTAATATCCTGGTAATATTTTTCTGAACCTTCTTCAGTTTAATAATATTCTTCCCATAACAGGGTGACCAGAACTGCACACAGTACTTCAAAAGAGGCCTCACCAATGTCCTGTGCAGACTCAACATGACATCCCAACTTCTATACTCAAAGGTCTGAGAAATGAAGGCAAGTGTGTTAAACAACTTCTTAAACATTCCATCTTCCTGTGATGCAAATTTCAAAGAATTATTTACCTGATCCTTGTTTGTAATACCAAAATGCATTATGCTGCAGCCCAGGCAAAATCCTGACAAACATCCTCTGCACCCTGTCTAGCGTAATCACATCCAATCTATAGTATGGTGACAAGAACTACATACAGTACTCCAGCTGTGGCCTAACTCATGTCTTGTATAATTCCATCATATTCTCCCTGCTCTTGTATTCAGTGCCTTGACTAATAAAGCCAAGTATCGCATATGTCTCCTTAACCACTTCATCCATCTGACCTGTTGCTTTCAAGGATCTATGGAATATGCATTGTTATGGCACAGGGACAACCAGCCAAACCAAATCAACCTCACAATCACTGGATTCACAGCACAGTGAAATGGAAATATTTAATGACTTTCAAAGGTGTCTGTTTGTAAATAACCAAACTTTTCAAGTAACAGATCACAGAATCATACAGTACAGAAGAGGCCCTTCAGTCCATCGAGTCTGTACCAGTCCACCCAAGTATACCACTACCTGCATTAGTCCCACTTTCCCACATTAGACCCATAGCCTTGAATGTTATGATACTTCAAGTGATTGTCCAAATACTTTTTAAAGGTTGTAAAGTTTTCCCCTCCCAGGATATGCATTCCAGACCCTCACTGTAATGATTATAACAAGGTCAGCCAGGTGCCCCTTATAGAATATATGTTCCCTGACTGGGGTTGTTAGTCCTGTCCAATCAGGTGCCCTGGCACACAGAGAAGAAGAGCAGTGTCAGTCATCCTGTTCACTCCAAGAGTTGGTTCTGAGGGAGCTGGATCAGTGTCAAGGACTTTCCACATGTAAATAAAGAGTGATTTGGGGATGCGATACCTGCCTCTGTTGAGTTATTACAGTGGCAATGAGAGAAAAACAGATACCTGAAGAAATTTGCTTGCAACAGTCATCTTTGAGTTGGGGTAAGCATTTTTGGCACTATGCCATTATTTGGGAAGCTTGATCTGTTCAATCCTGTCATCGAAAACTGGACCCAATATGTGGAAAGAATGCATTTTTTTTCAGGCAAATGACATTGGGGCAGATAAAAAGCAAAGAGTAATTCTCCTGACAGGTTGCGGACCCACAGCTTTTTCAGTTATTAGGATCCTAACGTCCCCTGAGGCACCAGATACTAAAACCTTCCAAGAGTTGACAGATTTAGTTAATGCTATGACCCCAAGCTTCCTGTAATTCTGAAACGCTATCGGTTTTACTTGACAATTTGAGAACCAGGGGAATCTCTATTGGGATTTTTGACTAAGTTTAGACTACTAGCAGAGGCATGTGACTTTGGTTTAACCCTTAATGAGATGCTGAAAAATTATTTGGTATGTGGGATTAATGATGTAGCCATAGAAAAGCACCTACTATCTGAAGTCCAACTGGTCTTCAAACAGGCACTATAATGGCCCTATTGTTGGAAAATGTGGCAAATGGAGCATATGAGTTGCAGGGTATTCCGATGGAAGTGGACACCTTCGCCAGTCTGACTGAGTTTGGGGAACACCACTTGAGTGAAGGCAATTGCATTGCCTACTCAGGACATATCCTGAACTGAGGTATTCTAGGTCAGCCCACAGCAAAAACCCAAAACAAAGCCAAGCCTTGGCCAAATGGTTATGATTTTCTTGAGGAGTGTTAGCCATCCTGTTCACTGTGAGAGCTGGCTCTGAGGGAGCTGGATCAGTGTCAGGGACTCCAATTTGTAAAAAAAAAAGCGACATTGTGACGGAATACTGCACTCTGGAGTTATTTCACCCACCACCCTCTGGGTGAAAACATTTTTCCTCAAATCCCATCTAAAGTTCATGCCTTTCACTTTAAAATTGTGCCCTGTGGTTATTGACCCTTTGACTAAGGAAACAGCTGCTTCCGGTCCAACTTCCTCACAATCTTATACACCTCTAAAAGGGTTACCCTTAAAGTTCTCTGCTCCAAAGAAATTAGCCTGAGCTGTGCAGCCTCTCTTTATAGCTGAAATGCTCCCTCCCAGGTGACATCCTGGTGAATCTCCCTTGCAACCCAGCACAATTGTATCCTTACTATATTGTGGTGACCAGAACTGCATCCACTAACCAAAGTTCTGTATAGCTCCAACATGACTTCCCTACTCTTATAATCAATACCACGATTGATAAAGACAGACATCCCTTATGCCTTCTTAAACACCTTATTAATCTGTCCTGTCACCTTTCAATTATCTGTTCCTCTGAGTTTCCTAGTGTTCTGCCATTCATTGAGTACATCCTTGTTGTGTTCCTTCTTCCAAAACACATCACCTCACATTTATTAGGGTTAAATTCTATCTGCTCATCTGACCAATCCATTTATATCCTCCTGTAATCGAGCACCTTTCTCCTCACTGTCAGCCACCCAGCCAATCTTTGTGATAACAAGGTGTAGAGCTGAACACATCAGGCTAAGCAGCATCAGAGGAGCAGGAGAGCTGATGTTTCGGGTCGAGACCCTTCTTCAGAAATGGGGGAGGGGAAGGGGATTCTGAAATAAATAGGAAGAGAGGGGGAGGTGGATAGAAGATGGATAAAGGAGAAGATAGGCGGAGTGGAGACAGACAGGTCAAAGAGGCGGGGTTGGAGCCAGTAAAGGTGAATGTAGGTGGGGAATTAGGGAGGGGATAGGTCAGTCCAGGGAGGACGGACAGGTCAAGGAGGCGGGATGAGGCTAGTGGGAAGGAGACGGGGGTGGGGCTTGAGGTGGGAGGAATGGTTAGGGAGGCGGGGATGAGCTGGGCTGGTTTTGGAATGCGGTCAGGGGAGGGGAGATTTTGAAGTTTGTGAAGTCCACATTGATACCCTTGGGCTGCAGGGTTCCTAAGCGAAATATGAGATGCTGTTCCTGCGGCCTTCGGGTGGCATCATTGTGGCAATGCAGGACGCCCAGGGTGGACATGTCGTCCAAGGAGTGGGAGGGGGAGTTGAAATGGTTCGCGACTGGGAGGTGCAGTTGTTTGTTGCGAACCAAGTGTAGGTGTTCCACAAAGCAGTCCCCAAGCCTCCGCTTGGTTTCCCCAATGTAGAGGAGGCCACAACGGGAACAGCGGATACAGTATACCACATTAGCAGATGTGCAGGTGAACATCTGTTTGATGTGGAAGGTCTTCTTAGGGCCTGGGATGGGGATGAGGGGGGAGGTGTAGGGGCAGGTTTCGGGGAAAAGTGCCCGGGGTGGTGGGGCTGGAGGGGAGTGTGGAGCGGACAAGGGAGTCATGGAGAGAGTGGTCCCTCTGGAAAGCAGATAAGGGTGGGGAGGGAAAAATGCCTTTGGTAGTGGGGTCAGATTGCAGATGGCGGAAGTGTCGGAGGATGATGCGTCGGATCCGGAGGTTGGTGGGGTGGTACGTGAGGACGAGGGGGAATCTGTTTTGGTTGTTATTGCGGGTAGGGGGTGTGAGGGATGAGTTGCAGGAAATGCGAGAGACACGGTCAAGGGCGTTTTTGACCACTGTGGAGGGGAAGTTGCGGTCCTTGAAAAACCAGGACATCTGGTATGTCTGGGAGTGGAATGCCTCATCTCGGGAGCAGATGCGGTGGAGGCGAAGGAATTGGGAATAGGGGCTGGCCTTTTTGCAGGAAGGTGGGTGGTATGAGGTGTATTCTAGGTAGCTGTGGGAGTCGGTAGGCTTGAAATGGATATCGGTTTCCAGGTGGATGCCAGAGATGGAGACAGAGAGGTCCAGGAAGGAGAGAGAGGTATCAGAGATGGTCCAGGTGAACTTAAGGTTGGGGTAGAAGGTGTTAGTGAAGTGGATGAACTGGTTGAGCTTCTCGTGGGAGCACGAGGCGGCGCCAATACACTCATCAATGTAACGGAGGAAAAGGTGGGGGATAGGGCCAGTGTAGCTTTGGAAGAGAGATTGTTCCACATATCCTACAAAGAGGCAGGCATAGCTTGGGCCCATGTGGGTACCCATGGCCACCCCCTATGTCTGTACGAAGTGGGAGGAATTCCTGACTCTTGCTTCTCAGCCTATTAAGGTTAAAGCTTCACATCGAGTTGAAGCTCAGCCAGGAACCATTCTGGACGTTGCCACAGATGTATTCCATTAGCAGCCTGGGGTAGACAGTGAAGAGAGATGATGCAGTCACACAGCCTTTTTTTGATTCTCAGTCGTGTAAAAAAGGGTGTCAGTCTCTAATCAGCTGCAAATGATCATTGCTAGAACACCATCATGCAGGTGGAGCAGGATAGTAACAGATTTTGCTGGGCATCCAAGTCTCTGGTGAATTTTCCAAAGGGCTTTTTGGTTGGTGGAGTCAAAAGCTGTTCACAGATCAGCAAAGCCCCGTATAGGCCTTGTGGCCTTTGTTGGCTATCCAACAGATGAAGAATGACCACATGTGGTCTGGACTGCATTCCCGTAGAGATATATAATGCTGGTAGTCTTGAACTCTCACGCAAATTCTCAGATGTTTTAACAAAACTTTGAGATGAATAGCTACTACTATCATCACTTTCTAAAAATAGTGAAATACCATTCTGCGGCAACTATAGGACTTCTGTCCTTTGTGGGAAGATGTTTACAAATATTTGTAAACTGCCCCCACATTAGGGAAGACCTACCTCCTCAGACCCAGTGCAGTTCCAGGCCATTCAGGGGAATTCACAAATATGATTGTTGTGCCTTGACCATCCAAGTGTTTAGAACAACACAAGTAACTCTTCAGTCTATGAATTCTGCAATATGCATGAAAATTAATGTGCCCCATTTAAACGATTGCTTTTGCAATTTGTTTCACTGATTGTACTTAGATATCTTCCTACAACGTTACCATAAGTTCTACAGATTTGAGAGATGTCATTGTTTTGGAGTGAAACATAAGTTTGACAAGTATGGTCTCTATGCACTTCAAATTCATATCTGAACTTAAACTGCTGAAACACTGGATATTTCAACTTGTTTGATTGACTCCCTCAACATCCAGACAGCTGCCAGCCATGGGCATCACAAGCTTCAATGCCAATTCATCCACAGTGTTCTTTAGATCAGTAATTAAGTTGCATTATCTCCCAGCGCAATGTCCAAAAGCAAACATCTGCCATTGTTTTCTTTATTTAAAATATTCAACTGTTCAAAGTTAATCCCCAACCTCAACTCATAGTCTCACAAAATAAAAGAAAAATAGTGAAGTCTTCTACATACACCAAGATCCTTTGATTTTCTGTACTTCCTAGGTTCCTATAATTAAACATGTACAGTTTTGCATTGTTAGATCACAAAAAATGCACCACCTCACACTTTTCAGGATTAACTTCCATTTGCCACCACATTGCCCACCTGACCAGCTTATTGTCCTATCGTCTAAGGCTTTCCTCTCACTATTTACCACACCAAGAATTTTCATGTCATCTACAAACTTACTAATCAGATCGCCTAAATTCATGTCTAGATCATTAATGTACACTACAAACAGCAAAGGACCCAGCGTTCATTGCCTTGGTATGTCACCAGACACAGACTTCCAGTCACAGAAAGAACCTTCAGCTATCGCCTTCTGCTTCCTGCCATTCAGCCCATTGTTAATCCAATTCGCCAAACTGCCCTGGATCACATGGGCTGCTACCTTCCTGACAAGTTTCCCTTGAGTGACCCCTGAGTGATGCTCATCTACATACCCAGACACCTCCTTACAAAACTCAAACAAACCTGCCATATATGATCAGCCCCCTGACAAAACCATACTGAATTACCTTGATTAATCCTTGCCTCTCCAAGTGAAGACTTGTATCTCAATTTGTTTTCAATAATTTCCCTACCACAGATGTTAGAGTCACTGTCCTATAATGCCCTGGTTTATTCCTTCCATCTTACTTGAATAATGGTAGCACGTTAGCTGTTCTCCAATCCACTGATCCCTCACTTGGCCGAAGAAGATTTGAATATTAATATCAGAATTACTGCAATCTTCTTTCTTGCCTCCCATAGCAGGCTGAGATACGTCTCGTCTGGGCCTGGGGGTTTATCCTGGGGATTTATGCTTACTAAAACTGCCAATACTTCTTCCTGCAACTGTAATTTTTTGAAGTATATGACCATCCCTCTCCCTGGTTTCTATACCTACATCATCCTTCACTGTATTGAATACAGATAAAAGTAATAATTTAAAACCCCACTACATCTTCTGGCTCCGCACAACTTTGTCACTTTCGCTTTCCCTAGCTCTCCTCTTAGCCCCAATATATTTATAAAATGGCTTTGGATTTTCCTTTATTTTACCTGTCAGCATTATTTTCATGCCCCCTCTTAACTTTCTCAATTTCTTTTGAAGCAACCCCTTGCACTTTCTACATGCTTCCAGGGGCTTTTTGGGTTTTGAGTCCTCAGCACCTACATTTTTATTTACATTTTCCTTATCCAAACCCTTACATTCCTTGAGGGTGGCTAGTGTTATGCCTTTATTTAAGAAAGGCTGTAAGGAAAAGCCTGGGAACTATAGACCTGTGAGCCTGACATCGGTGGTGGATAAGTTGTTGGAGGTGATTCTGAAAGATAGGATTTACATGCAAGGACTGATTAGGGATTGTCAGCATGGTTTTGTGTGAGAGCAATCATGTCTTTCAAACTTGATTGAGTTTTTTTCAAGAAGTAACCAAAAAGATTGATGAGGGCAGAGTAGTAGACATTGTTGACGTGGCCTTCAGTAAAGCCTTTGACAAGGTTCTGCATGGAAGACTATATAATATTATTAGATCACATGAGCTTGCCAATTGGATGCAAAATTGGCTTTATGATAGGAAACAGAGGATGGTGGTGGAAGGTTATTTTTCGACTGGACACCTATGACGTCCCATGGGAATTGGTACTGGATCCACTTTTGTTTGTCATTTACACAAACAATTTGGATGAGAATTTAGGAGGCATGGTTAGTAAGTTTGTGGATGATGCCAAAATCACTGGTATAGTGGACAGTGAAGAAGATTATCTAAGATTACAAAGGGATCTTGATCAATTGGTTTAATGGGCTGAGGAGTGGCAGATGGAGTTTAATTTGGTCGAATGAGAGGAATTGCATTTTGGTAACACAAATAAGAGCAGGCCTGTAGGAAAGATATTGTTAAATTGGAAACGGTTCAGAAAAGATTTACCAGGATATTGCAAGGAATGGGGAGTTTGAGTTATAAAAGTAGGCTGGATAGGCTGGGACTTTTTCACTGGAGCGTAGGAGGTTGAGGGATGACCTTATAGATGTTTATAAAATTGAGCACCGTAGATAAGGTGAATGGCAAGGGTCTTTCTCTAGGGTAGGAGAGTTCAAAACTAGGGGGCATTTTTTAAGGTGAGAGGGGAAAGTTTTAATAGGGCATGAAGGGCAACTTTGTGTAGAAAAGTGTGATTGATGAGTGGAATGAACTGCCAGAGGAAGAGGGGGATGCAGGCACAGTTACAACATTTAAAAGACAAGTAGGAAAGATTTGGAGGGATATAGGCCAAATGCAGGCAAGTGGGACTAGATTAATTTGGGAATATTGTCAGCATGGACTAGTTGGATTGAAGGGTCTGTTTCCATACTATATGACTGTATGTTCTCTTGATTTTTTTCCATCATTATGGAAACATGTTGACCCTGTGCATGTGCTATTTTCTTTTTGAAAAGACTCCCGCTGTTCTTTTGTAGATTTTCCTATAACTAATTGCTCCCAGTCCACAAACTCTATCTCATTATATTAAAAATCAGCCGGCCTCAGTCTATCTTTGTCCTTTTCCAAGACCACCATAAATCTTACGAAGGTGTGATCAGTATAACCGAGATGCTCCCCCACAGATGCCCCAATCATTTTCCCAGCTTCATTCTTTAAATTAACGCCCTCTTGTTGTCAGGGAAGGCAATGGCCTCATGATATTATCACTGGACTATTAATCCAGAGACCCAGATAATGTTCTGAGGAGAAATAGTAGGAACTGCAGATGCTGGAGAATCCGAGACAACAAGGTGCAGAGCTGGATGAACACAGCAGGCCAAGCAGTGTCACAGGAGCAGAAAGGCCGACGTTTTGGGCCTAGACCCTTCATCAGAAATGGGGGAGGGAAGAGGGTTCTGAAATAAATAGGGAGAGAAGGGGAGGCGGATAGAAGATGGATAGAGGAGAAGATAGGTGGAGAGGAAACAGACAGGTCGAAGAGGCGGGGATGGATCCAGTAAAGGTGAGTGTAGGTGGGGAGTTAGGGAGGGGTAGGTCAGTCCAGGGAGGACGGACAGGTCAAGGGGGCGGGATGAGGTTAGTAGGTAGGAGATGGGGGTGCGGCTTGAGGTGGGAGGAGGGGATAGGTGAGGAAGAACAGGTTAGGAAGGCGGGGACAAGCTGGGCTGGTTTTGGGATGCAGTAGGGGGAGGGGAGATTTTGAAGCTTGTGAAATCCACATTGATACCATTGGGCTGCAGGGTTCCCAAGCGGAATATGAGTTGCTATTCCTGCAACCTTCGGGTGGCATCGTTGTGGCATTTCAATTTCAACCATTTCAACTCGCCCTCCCATTCCTCAGACGACATGTCCATCCTGGGCCTCCTGCAGTGTCACAACGATCTCTCTTCTGATTGGTCGTCACCTTTACTCCCCTGACTTCATTCCCTTTAGTTGTGGGTGACAAATCTTTCTTGTGTCCATAAATTCTCTTTGCCTGTGTTAGTTTAAAAGTTTACGTTTTTCAAAATGACTGAAACACAATCTCTAACAGCTGCTACTCAACTACCAATCAGCTCATGACTACTATCCTGTAATGTCACTCTCACACAGACCTTTCAGGCAGATCCAACTCTCATCACCTTCGGAAGGTAAGTGATTTGAAGTACGTTTAAGCAAAATACTACATGAGATTTTACACAAGATTAACATCTAAAATTTAAAACTTGTACCTCCCCTCGTCAAATTCGCAATGATACTGCTCTGTAACAGAATCAAAATCGGCCTTTCAAAACTGGAGGGCATAGGTTTAAAGTGAGACGGGAAAGAATTAAAAGGGACCTATAGGGGCAACTTTTACATACGGAGAGTGGTGCCTGTATGGAATGAACTGCCAGAGGAAGTGGTAGATGCAGGTACAGTTACAACACTTAGAAGGCATTTGGACAAGTACGTGACTAGGAAAGATTTTAGAGGGAAGTGGGACCAGCTTAGTTTGGGAAATCTGGTCAGCATGGACGAGGTGGATGGAAGGGTCTGTTTCTATGCTGATATAGGGCGTCACGGGATCCCGTCATCTGCCCAATGCTCTTTGACCGTTTGTCTCAGGATCTGCACCTCCCATCGGCCGCATTGCACAATCATTTTACCTTCCCAGCGATACCTTTCTGAGCTGATCCAGCTCCAGATGTTTCTCATCAGGATGTTCAGACATATTTTGATAGTCATGTGGCGCAGGTGGGACTTGGAGAGTGGTAGATTGGCAAGAATGAGGTAAAGTGTGTTTTTCCCTCCGTGGTTCCCTCACTGTCTGCTGTAGACCCAGTCTAGCATCATTGTCATTTAGAATCCTACCCGTTCATTCAGTAGTGCTGCTGCGAAGCCACTCTTGGTGATGAACGTTGAAGTCCCCCACCAGAGTACGTTCTAATTGCCACTCTCAGTGCTTCCTCCAAGTGTTGCTTGTTATGTGACTTCACCTAATAAAGGAGCAGTGCTATGAAAGCTTGTGATTTCAAATAAACCTGTTGGACTATAACCTGATGTCGTGTGACTTCTGAAAAGTGTTGTTCACATGGAGTGCTGATTCATCAATGGAGAGAGGGCAGTACATGGTAATCAGCAGGAGGTTTCCAAACATGAGACTTCATGCAGTCGTGAGTCAATTTTAATGACTCCCAGGGCAACACCCTCATTTGGGGTAGCACGGGTGGCTCAGTGGTTGGCACTGCTGCCTCACAGCTCCAGGGACCCGGGTTCAATTCCACCCTTGCGCGACCGTCTGTGTGGAGTTTGCACGTTCTCCCCGTGTCTGTGTGGGTTTCCTCCGTGTGCTCTGGTTTCCTCCCACAGTCCAAAGATGTGCAGGTTAGGTGGATTGGCTATGTTAAATTGCCTGTAGTGTTCAAAGGATGCCTAGATTAGGAGGGGTTAAAGGGGGATGGGTCTGGGTGGGATGCTCTGAGGGTCGGTGTGGACTTGTTGGGCTGAAGGGCCTGTTTCCACACTGTAGGGATTCTATGATTGTGTATACACTGTGCAGCTACATCTGCTGGGTGTATCCAAAATGTGAGACAGGATATATCCAGGGCTGGTGATGGTGGTGTCTGGGACATAGTCATACTCGGGGAATCATATGTTATGGACCATGTCAGGCTGTTGCTTGACTAGACTGAGACAGCTGTCCCAATTTTGAGACTTGTGGTTCTGTTTAGTCACATGCAGATCCACAGGAGAAATTCAAGACTGAGTGGATGTTGTCATCGAATCGCCAATCACTGCATACTGCCAGGGACTCTTTCTCCCGTCATCCCCCATCTACATCTTGTCAAAATGTGTCTTGGTGGTTAGTGCTGCTGCCTCACAGAACCGGGGACCGGTGTCCGATTCCATGCTTGGGCGACTGTCTGTGGAGTTTGCACATTCTTCCCCGTGTCTGCTTGGGTTTCCTCCCACAGTCCAGAGATGTGGTCGATGGGCAATTTAGCATGGCCAGTAGTGTCCAGGGATGTGCAGGCTAGGTGGATTAGCCATGGGAAATGCAGGGTTACAAGAATAGGGTAGGGGGTTGGATCTGGGTGCGATACTCTTTGGAGGGTCGCTGTTCACGTGATGGACTGAAGGCCTGCTCCCACACTGTAGGGATTCTATGACCCACTTGGAGTACTGTGAGCAGATCTGGGCACTACACCCTTAGGAAGGCTATATTAGACTTGGAGGGTGTACAACGGAAGCTTACAACAATGATAACTTAACCCCTGAAGTCCAGGTATGAGGAGAGATTATAGAAATTAGGCCTGACAGCTCTAGAATTAGAAGGTTAAGGCGTGATCTGATTAAAGTTTTTGCGATATTAACAGGAATAGGGTACATAAATATAAGCTATTTCTGCTAGTTGAAGATTCTAGAACTTGGGGGCATTGTCATTTTAAAAAAAAAAAAATTAGGGCCAGATCTTTCAGGATAGATGTTAGGAAGCACTTCTACACACAAAGGGTGGTAGATCTTAGGCATTCTCTTTCACAAACAGCAGTAGTTGCTGGATCAGTTAATTTTAAAGTCAGAAATTTTTGTAAGCAAAGGAATTAAGGAATGTGGGCTGCAGGCAGGTATATGGACTTAGGCCACAGATCAGCCATGATCTTATTGAATGGTGAACAGGCTCAAGGGGCTGAATGAAGACACAGGAACAGGCCAATTCTTTTCTCTGTAATCTCTTTTAAGTGCAACATTTTTTTTTTGTCTACCTATGCTAACCTTACCATTAAACTTGTACTCCTTTGTCAAATCTACCCTCCACCTGCTTTGTTGCAAGCAGTCTAATGCCAATTTCTCCAACTTAATCATGTAAACATAGGAAATCATTGCCAAGTAAGACATTCAAGCCTACTCGCTGTTCAGTAAGATCACAGTCAATCTGTTTGTGTTCCAAATTTGAAATTGTGATAGACCCTCAATAACCTTAGATTCTTCCTGAGCAAGGAAATCGATCATCCACTGCCTTAAAAATAACCAAGGACCCGTTTCCACCATCCTGAAGTAGAAATTTCCAAAGTGTCTCAACTCTTGGAGAGGGGTTGGAAAAATTTCCCTCATATCTGTCCTAAAAGGGTGACATTTAATTTTGCTTAAGTGTCCCTTAGTCCTAAACAAGAGTCTTCCAGACTAGTCCTCCACATGAGTAATCATGCTTTCCATGTCCACTGACTATTACAATCTATAAATTTCAATCAAATCACTTGTCCCTCTTTTAATTTCCATGCTTAAAAACAAGCCCAGCCTGTCCAGCCTCTCCTCATAAGTCAACTGACTAATTCCAAGTATCAATTTAGTAAACCTCCAATCCATTTATACCCTTCCTTAAACAAGGGGATGAATTTGTAGACAAGAAGTTCAAACCAAGCATAACTTCCCTATTGTCTTGTGGGTATATCTACAGGGGCTGAAGTGGTTCCTGAAGCCAGCTCATCCCCACATTCGGTGGGGTAGTTAAGGATGGACAATAAGTGCTAAATTAGCCAATGACACCCACATCCTGTGAACGATTGTCTTTTAAAAAAGCTGATGGACACGTTTGATTCGCTAGGACCTGAACTATTGGCCTTGGACAATGGAGGAAATCAGTCTGTTTTGAGGGAAGGGATTTCGGGTATCATGTGATAAGAGAAGGTCCAAGTTATTCTAACCTTGTTTAGACCAAACGTGGAGAAACTTTTTTCCCCCAATCAGTCACAGGATGTGGGTGTCATTGGTGAGGCCAGCATTCATTTCCCATCCCTAAATGCCCAGAGGGTAGCTGAAAGTCAGCCACATTGCTGTGGGTTTGGAGTCACATGTTGGCCAGACCAGGTAAGAGTGGCAGATTTCTTCCCTTAAAGGGTATTAGTGAACCAGATGGGTATTTCTGATGATCGACAATGGATTCATGGTTATCGTCAGACTCTTAATCTAGAGACCAGGCAATGTTTGGCAGATGGTGGAATTTGAATTCAATAAATATCTAGAATTAAGAGTCTGACGATCCAGCAATAATACCACAAGGTCATTGCCTCCCCAAATTTTTGCATCTGTTTCATACATTAGAACATTACCTGTCACTTCATGGGAGAACCACAAATCATCAGTTGACACTGAGCCACGTAAGTAGATGTTAGAGCATGTGACTAAATGTCTTTTTAAAGATGTAGATTTTAAGGAATATCTTAAAGGAGGAAAATGAGATAGAAAGATCTAGGGAGTGACTTTAAGATCTTATAGCCTTAGAAGCTGAAGGTGCTGACATCAAAGTGGAACAATTAAGAATGGGAATGTTCAGGAGGCCAGAATTGGACGAGTGCTGATATCTTGGAGGTTGTGAGACTGGAGGAGGCAATTGGACACTAAGTTTGCAGCGGCTGTTCTGTCTAATTAAGCCTCAGACTGTTGCCAGGAAGAGGGACTGGATGAGTGGGGAGGGAGTGGAATTTGTAGCTGGGAGACTAAAAAGAGTGGCTTTGATCTTCCTGATATTTATTTAAATGGAGGGAATTCTGCTCATCAGTACTGGGTGACAGAATGGTGTCCATGCACACTATTTGCTACCTTTTCTTATACAGGTGTTGGAGGTTTATGGTTTGTGAAATGTTCTCAAAGATCTGCTCAAGTTGTAGATACATTAAATCCCTCCACTTCGCCTGCGACCTTCTCTATGGAGGTCATAGTCTCATGTAGGTCCACACTGTGGGTGGCTCCCTTTCATTAAGGAGAGGGGATGATGTGTTTGTGAGTTTTTAAATGACAATTCAGCTTTTCATGGTCACTTTTTTCTCCCTTGGAGCAGGCCCATGAATTACCAGATTCATTAATTTCCCTTTCACAACTTGCCTTTGTGCTTTTTGCGAGTTCTCTCTCAATTCTGTTTCCAATCAATTTCATAGGGAATCGGAAAGGAAGCCAAAACTAACTGTCACATCAGGGTCTGATGGGATCACTCAATTTGTCGTAACCAGAATGTCGTTGACTTTCGATGTGGAAGGAGAAAACACCGTTCATGGTGAGGAGAAACATTGTTGGTGTTCTACATGTGGAAGAGCCTTCAGCCAATCATCCGGCCTGTCCAGACACCAACGTGCCCCACGATGGAGAGAAACAATGGAAATGTGGGGACTGTGGGAAGAGTTTCAGCTACCCATTTCTGCTAGAAACTCGTCGCAGTCACACTGGGCAGAGGCCATTCACCTGCTCAGAATGTGGGAAAGCGTTCAGTCAATTGTCCAGCTTGGACAGACACCAGAGCAGTCATAGCAGGGAGAGACAATTTATCTGCGCTGACTGTGGAAAGGGATTCAGTCAGTTGTCCAGCCTGTACACAGTCCAGACAGTTCACGCCGAGGACATACCCTTTGCCGGCTGTGAGTGTGGGGAGGGATTCACTCAACCATCCGCCCCCTGAGGAGAGGCTGTTCAGCTGTTTGGAATGTGGGAAGGGATTCGCTCAGTTATTTCATCTGCTGCAGCACCAGCAGGTTCACACTAGGGAGAGACAATCCACCTGCCCTGTGTGTGGGATGGGATTCACTCTGTTATCCTACCTGCTTGGACACCTGCGGGCTCACACTGGTGAGAGACCTTTTTCAGTGCCCATTCTGCAGGAAGTGCTATAAAAGCTCTGGGAATCTGATGTCCCATCAATGCATTCACACTGATGAAAAACCATTTAGGTGCTCCCACTGCAGGGCTGTCTTCAGATGTTCATCTGACCTCATGGTGCACCAGTATGCTCACACCGGGAAGAGGACTTTCAGCTGCTGTGTGTGGGAAGGGATTCACTCTGTCATCCAACCTGTTCACACACGAGCGAGTGCACACTGGGGAAAGGCCATTCACCTGCTCCCAGTGCGGTAAGGGTTTTGTGCAGTTATCCAACCTGTTGAAACATCAGAGTTCAGTGTGGCAGAGAGCAATTCACATGCTGCAAGTGTGGGAAGGAATTCACTGAAGATATTCAGGCTATTTGTCACACCAATAAGTTCAGTAAAGAAGCTCCTTAACTGCTGTGTGTGGAGGGGAAAGGGGAAATGTGAATTGAGCCAAGCTGCTAAATCACCACTGAGTTCACACTGAATAATTGTTTTACTTGCTCCATCGTTTGCAAGGGATTCAGTCCATTCTCCCAGATACTGAGTCACCACTAAGTTCCCACTGATTAGTTTACCTCTTCCATCTGCATCAGAAGGGATTCACTGCACTCTCGCATCAGTTGTGTCACCAGTGATTTCAAACCACCCATTCTACAAGAAGTGCTGTATCAGTTCCCTGAAACTGATGTACCATCAATGTGTTCATACTGGCGAGAGACTGTTCAAGTGCTCTCATCGCAGGACTGTGTTCAGGAAATTATCTGAACTCCCTCTACAGCAGCAAGTTCACGTGAGGGAGAGGTTGTTCCGTTTCTGAGCGTGGGATGGGGTTTGCTACTGAGATGGTTCACAAGTAACTGTATTGGATTTTTCTGTTCATCACATCCAGGCCTGAACTATTTTCCTTGGGATCTTTTTCTGTTCATGTTAATGTTGTGGCTAAAATAAAAAATCAGCTTTGTGTTAAATACAGTGTGTCAAGTTTTTTTAGCAGCTCCAACACATGTGAGTTCCTATTTTGTGCCTGTCCCATTAAGAAAAAGTTGACAACATAGGGATTGTTCATTATTTATGGGGAGGATGCGGGAAACTGGAGTTGTTGCCAAGAAAAGATCAGCAATGATCTTGTTGAATGGTGGACACATTTGAGGGTCTGAGTTCCTACTCCTGCGCCTAGTTCTTTTGTTCTTATAACATAGTTTACAAGAGTCATCACTGAATATTAATTTCAAAACATGCAATTCTAATTGCTATTGAAATTTATTTATTCTAAATCTGTCCCACACATCTCTCCACGCATCACATCCATTTGTTGCAGATTCAGTGACCACTCTCCATATTTCGTTTCTACTTTCAAGATTGTGTGTTCACGCACCTTTTAAGTGCATCTCAGGCTCTGGGTCCATCCCACTCCTTCATTCTTCTAGTCCAAACCGTACAACTCACAACAACAAATTGTCTTTATTCATCACATTGGATTGGTGGAAAGATTCCTCATTCATTTTTTTAAGAAAAAGCAGAAAATCTAGTGACTGGTTCAGATCTTCTGGGGGAGGGGTGAAGAGGAGTGAATGAAGTTATTTGTCGGAGTTACGTTGAAATATCCTTGCTCATAACTGGACAGATCTCATTGTAAGTTGTATCAGTCTGAATTAATTTATTTTAAACTCTCCCACTTAGTAAATCATCAGCTGTTACTACACAGACTGCACTTTGCAGAACTAATTCATTGAATTCCTACAGTGCAGATAAAGGTCATTTGGCCACCTTCGCCTGCACCAACCTTCAGAAGAGTATCCTTCCTCCCCGTCCCCATGTTTCACATGGCTAATCCACCTAGCCTGCACATGTTTGGACTGTGGGAGGAAACTGAGCAGCCAGCAGAAACCCATGCAGACATGGGGAGAATGTGTGCAAACTCAATGCAGACAATCACCCATTGCTGGAATTAAATCTGGGTCCCTGGCACTGAGGCAGCAGCGGTACCCACTGTGCCATTGTTCTGGTTAAATTAGTCCTGCTTTACAAGATTGATGTAGAAGACTAAGAATGTTGCTGTCTGCACCACTAGTTCACAGCGGTACAGACATCTGGTAACTTAGAATTTAAAGCATGATAGACTAATGTAGTAGAAAACAAAAGGACTGTGGATTCTGTATAAATTGGAAACAAAAACAGATTCCTGGCAAAGCTCGGCAGGTCTGGCAGCATCTGTGAAGAGAAATCAGAGTTGAGGTTTTGAGTCCGGTGACCCTTGCTCAGACCTCCAATGTGATGTTGATTTGTGAGATGTGTTGATAGAAGTTGCCTAGAGTACAAAAACTCTCTTTGGTATGTGTTGCAGATAACAGATGTTGATTTTGCAGTTCTTTTGTGAACACTACTTATATGAATAGAATCTCAGCCTCACATCGCCTCACATCCCCAGATTTGGAGAAATGGTAACTGAGAGTCAGTTTCTAATGGCAGTGTGTTTGTTAACAGTCCTCTGTACCTCGGAAACCTCCCTGCAGCTATAAGTTGGTGACTGCTCAGGGTCTCCTGGATCCTTTGGTTGGTATATTTGTGTGCGTTCCAGCTGGAAGAATTGGATAGTGTTTAAGGGCTTGAGCATCCTGAAGCAAACATGTAATGCTGCATATCAACAGGGTATAGATAGCGCAGTGTGGGTGCATTTGAAACAGATGGAAGGTACTACCTCAGACTGCACTAGTCTAGATTGGAAAGACAAAGATTGCATGGTCATGAACACAAAGACAGATTAGTCTTCACCTATTGTAACTATAGGATCAGAGCCTGGTATGTCTATATGAATGAATTAGCTTTATTGACATGTACTGATGAGTACAGTGAAAAGTTTAAGTCACCACATTACAAAGGTACAGTTACCCTGGAACTAACCTGTAACTGAAGAATCTGTACCTAGGTCTAGAACTGTCTTCAGGCTTGGATGTCGAAGTTGCACTATTTATAATATATTAATACTAAATACTGGGTATCTAGTTAAGAGTACCTAGGTACAATCCTTAGTTACAGAACAGAGAAATGAAAAGAAGTTACATTACAGTTATAAACCGTGTAACCATAGGTCAGAAAACAAGCAAAGTTAAAAAGACAAACATTACAGTCTCTTTCCAAGGGTTCTCATCAGCAGACGAGCACAGGGGGCCTTCACGTGGTCTGACTGCTGGCTGTCGCCATGCTCCACACCAGGCCGCTGCCCGCACTTCGCACTGGACTGCTGGTCACTAGCATCCCTGCTCTAGGCCATCAACCCAGCTCCAGAGGCTGGGGCTGGGTGTCCATAGCCAAGAATCTGAGAAGACAGAAGAGAGGAAAAAGAAAAGGAATGGACAGAGCGGACAGGCTCTGGCTGAAGGACCCTCCTACTCCATTGCCATCTTACCGAAAGTGGCAATATATATAACAGTATTTAGTACTAATATATTGTAAGTAGTGCAACTTTGACATCCAAGCCTGAAGACAATTCTAGACTTTGCCTTCTCCACCAGTCTGTAGTGAACTCAGTATCACAGGGTGGCATCAAACCACACAAAAAAGAACTCCTATAGACTCTCGAGTGTTTCCATCATTTATATTCTTAAAAAAAAACACAAAAGAGCTGTGGATGCTGCAAATCCGAAACAACAAAATCAGAAATTGCTCGCAAAGCTTTGCGGGTCTGGCAGCAGCTGTGGGGGAGAAATCAGAGTTAACGTTTTGGGTCTAGTGATCTTTCCTCAGAACTTTTCTCTCTTTGGGCTCACTCATACCTCTTCTACCACCCCACTCCCCTGCCTGCCTGTGTATCTGTGTCTCTCTCTCTCTCTCTGCCTCCCTTTCTCTCCCTGTCCTCCCTCACATATAAACCTCTGGGGTGAATTTGCATTTGCAAATACATTGTATTTTGTTCAAAAAGCACACAATTCATGGACAGTCGCTATGGCATTTTATAAATTCCTACTTTGGAATTAAAACCAGTCTGACTCCAAGTTAAAATACAGATTCTAAACAAGGCCTCATACCTAAAATGCATTGTCTAACTGGAGATACTACTTCTGGTATCCTGATAAAACCTTTTTGTTATCTTAGGGCAGTGACTTCAGAGGAATTCTGGGATTTGCATTCTAATCAATCGAAAACCACAATTCCTTCCTAACTGATTAAAGATTTAAAAGGTTTGTTCAATACAATTGCATCAGTTCTCTGACCCTTTGGTTTTGTCCTTGTAAAATCTGTGTCTGATACCACCTCTCTGTCACCAAAAGACTCCAAAAGCTTGTGTTTTCAAATAAACCAGTTGAACTATAACCAGAGATAGTAGGAACTGCAGATGCTGGAGAATCGGAGATAACAAGGTGTAGAGCTGGATGAACACAGCAGGCCGAACAGGAAGGAGCAGAAAATGATTTTCTGAAGGGTCTAGGCCCGAAACGTCAGCCTTCCTGCTCCTCTGATGCTGCTTGGCCTGCTGTGTTCATCCAGCTCTACACCCTGAACTATAATCAGGTGTCGCGTGATTTTTGACCTGGTCCACAACAATCCAACACGGGCACTTCCACATCATGGCCAGCTATCGTTTACATCTTACCCCCTCCCCCACCTATCTTTTGCTTTAAATCGATATTTTCCTGGCTACCATCAGTGCTGAGGAAGGATCACTAGACCTGAAACATTAAGTCCGATTTCTCTCCACAGATGCTGCCAAATCCACTCAGCTTTTCCAACAAATTCTATTTTTGTGACCGAACAACGGCGGTTGGTTCCCCAACCAATGGGTGTGAATGGAGGGCGGGGCTGGGGTAGCTGGTCATTCAGAATGAATGAGAGGGGCCGAAAGAAACGATCCGAAACCACGAGAACATCGTGGCTGCTCGCGATCACGGGTGATGTCATTGTTGCCTCCTACGGGCGGTGCAGCAACTGTAGGGAAAAAGAAGCGGGTGAAGGGTAAAATTCAGGCGAAGCGTGTAGGAGGTGTATATTATGTGGGAAGGAGACTTTTTATAACCAATCGATTGAGTCGTCCAAATCTGAACTATAACATATTCCTTTCGAATTTGCGCCCAAGACGCGCAGCAGGAACAGTCATACGCGGTGTGACTGCCGCCATTTTTATCAGGGGCGATGTTCAGCAAGGCGCATGTGGCCTGCCATCTTTGTCGGGGGCAATAAGGAGCAGCGCCCATATGCGATCTCCTTTTTACAGGGGGGTTACGGGAAGAGCATTTATACACAGCAAACCCAAACCCAGTTAAATGTTTGTCTCTCCTGAATTTCTGTCCTGATCTGAGTGAAAGGTGTTTTACAATTTCAACTTACAGGGTTTTAAATGGGTCGGATTTGCAGTCAACAAGTTCAAACCAAGCGTAACTTCCCTTTAGTCTTATGGGTGTACCTACGGGGTTGAAGCGGTTCCGGAAGCCAGCTCATTCCCACATTCAGCGGGGTAATTAAGGACGGACAATAAATGATAAATTAGCCACTGAGACCCACAGCCTGTGAACGAATTTTTTTTAAAAAAAATCTGATGGACACACTTGATTCGCTAGGACCTGAATCACCGGCCTTGGACAGTGGAGGAAACGAGTCTGTTTGTGGGAAAGGATTTTCAGGTATAATCTGATGACAGAAAGTCCAAGTTATTCCAACCCTGTTTCGACCACATCTGGAGAAACTTTTTTTAATTCATTCATTCACAAGATGTGGGCATCGCTGGTTAGGCCAGCATTCATTGCCTATCCCTAATTGCCCAGAGAGTATTTGAGAGTCAAGCACATTGCTGTGGGTTGGAGTGTAGGCCAGACCAGGTGAGGATGGTAGATTTCTTTCTTGAAGGACATTAGTGAGCCAGATGGGTTTCTCCGACAATCGGAAATGGTTTCACGGTCATCGGTAATTTCTTAATTCCAGATTTTTATTTTACTGAATTCAAACCATCTTTATCCAATTCCACTATCTGCTGCGGTGAGATTCAAACCTGTATCCTCAGAATATTAGCTGAGTTTCTGAATTAATAGCTGAGCGATAAGGGTGCCAGAATCTTGGTGGTATTAAATTTGTTGAGGTCTGGGCAACACAATTTAGGAAGGACAGACAGAATTCTGCTTAAAACGTTAAAGCTGTCTCCCCTAATCCTTGTACCATCACCTAATGGAAAAAGATTCTTTATCTATTCCCAATTCCTTCGCCTCCGCCGCATCTGCTCCCAGGATGAGGCATTCCACTCCGGTACATCTCAGATGTCCTCGTTTTTCAAGCACCGCAACTTCCCCCCCTCAGTGGTTGAGAACGCCCTTGACCGTGTCTCCCGCATTTCCCGCAACTCATCCTTCAATAACAACCAAAACAGAATCCCCCTCGTCCTCACGTACCACCCCACCAACCTCCGGATCCAACGCATCATCCTCCGACACTTCCGCTATCTGCACTCCGACCCCACCACCAAAGACATTTTTCCCTCCCCACCCTTATCTGCTTTCCGGAGGGACCACTCTCTCCGTGACTGCCTTGTCCGCTCCACACTCCCGTCCAGACCCACCACACCCGGCACTTTTCCCTGCAACCGCAGGAAGTACTACGCCTGCCCCTACACCTCCCCCCTCACCCCCATCCCAGGCCCCAAGAAGACTTTCCACATCAAACAGATGTTCACCTGCACATCTGCTAATGTGGTATACTGCATCCGTTGTTCCCGTTGTGGCCTCCTCTACGTCAGGGAAACCAAGCGGAGGCTTGGGGACCGCTTTGCAGAACACCTACGCTCAGTTCGCAATAAACAACTGCACCTCCCAGTCGCGAACCATTTCAACTCCTCCCATTCCTCAGACGACATGTCTATCCTGGGCCTCCGAAGGTTGCAACAGCAACTCATATTCCGCTTGGGAACCCTGCAGCCCAATGGTATCAATGTGGACTTCACAAGCTTCAAAATCTCCCCTCCCCCTACTGCATCCCAAAACCAGCCCAGCTCATCCCCGCCTCTCTAACCTGTTCTTCCTCCCACCTATCCCCTCCTCCCACCTCAAGCCCCACCCCCATCTCCTACCTACTAGCCTCATCCCGCCCCCCTTGACCTGTCCGTCCTCCCTGGACTGACCTATCCCCTTCCTAACTCCCTACCTACACTCACCTTTACTGGCTCCATCCCCGCCTCTTTGACCTGTCTGTCTCCTCTCCACCTATCTTCTCCTCTATCCATCTTCTATCCGCCTCCCCCTCTCTCCCTATTTATTTCAGAACCCCCTTCCCCTCCCCCATTTCCAAAGAAGGGTCTAGGCCCGAAACGTCAGCCTTCCTGCTCCTCTGATGCTGCTTGGCCGGCTGTGTTCATCCAACTCTACACCTTGTTATCTCTTTATCTACCTTACCTACTCTTACATTATATCAATTGTCCTTTCAATTTCTTTAGTCCAACCATCTCTGCACCCTCTCAAGGACTCTCATGTCTTTCCAAAAATGTGAAGACCAGAACTGGATACCATGCTGTAGAAGTGGCACCATTGCAAATTAGGAGCACAAGGCAGCATTTTGGCCTCTCAGGCCTGCCCTGCCAGTTGACAAGACCATTGCTGATCTGATTGTAGCCTCAACTCCACTGTCCTGATTATATCCTTTGATATAACCAGAAGCTGTGTTAAGATTATGTTTGTTTATATTCAAGATTTCTATTTGAGGCCCAAAATAAAAGAATCTACCTCTGCCTCAAAAGTATCAAATGACCATGCCTAGCTGCTCTCTGCAGAAGAGAGTACCTTAGATACTCGACCCTTGAGAATAAAATCAATTCATCTCTGTCTTAAGTGCAAGAACCCTTATTTTTGAATTATGTGTGCTAGTTCTAGTCTCTCTCTTTACTGCAGTCACCCTGAGAAGTCCCCTCAGGAACTTGTATGTTTCAAGAAGATCGTCATTCTTCCAAATGGACAGCAGCCTAACTTGTCTAACACTTCCTTATCAGAAGACCTCTTCTTACAATCAATACATTTTTGTGCCTTTTTTAAAATAGGAAGACCAAAACTGAATAAAACACTCTAGATATAGTCTTGTAGGACCATATACACCTATAACAAAACATCCCTACTTGTATATTCCATTCCCCTGTTGTAATAAGCCACAATCCATTTGCCTTCCTAATCACTTGCTGTACCTGCATTCTAACCTTTTTGTGATTCATGTGCTTGGACCCCTCTGTGTCTAAGGGTGCTGCAATCTGTCTGCAGTTCAATAACATATCACTTTGCTAATCTTCCTGCTGAAGTGAACAATCTTCTAATCCCACCAAATATTTTTTCACTCACTTAAGGAGATTGCAATGTGGATTAGACAGATTATGTCCTCTTCACAATTTACAATTACAACTATTATGTATCTTAAGTTAACGTGGTAAACATCCAAGAGATAGATGAGTGTTTCAGCAGCAGAGGAGCTGAGATGAAGGTGGAGTCAGGTGATGGTACTGAGATAGAAATGGGAGATCTTGGTGATGATGGCAATCTGTGGTTTGAAGCTCTTGGGTTGAAATAGGACATTGTGCTTGTGAACAGTCTGATCCACCTTGGACAGTTGCTAGAGTGAGAGATGGGTGTCACTGCCCAGGGAGAGGCACGAGAGCAGTAGTCAGGGAATGGAGTTGGTAGGAGGAGCTAAAAATCATAGATTCAGTCTTCTCAATACTTAATTGGAGGAAATTTTTGCTCAGCCAGTACTGGATATCAGACAAGTCAGGATGGCATGTGACTTGGAGGAGAATTTGGAGCTGATGGTGTTCACACCTCCATGCTACCCTAATCCTGCTAGGTGGTGGAGGTTAATGATTTATGCCACTCAAACCTCTCTATCACTTGGTTTCTCCCACATACACTCTCCTCCCATAGAGGCTAGAGCCTTCAAAGTCCCAGCAGTTTGGTAAATAGCAAAATAAAATACCATTATTCTAGAGGAGAGACAGAAAACCAAAAATTGTGATCACTGTGTCCTGGGGATCGTTTACTCTGAGCTCATTGATTAAACCTGCCTTATTTCATGTTACCAGATGCAAAATAGCTTGATCCCTTTTTGGACCAACAACATGTTGTCCTGGGAAACAGTCTTAGACACCCTATAGTGTGGAAACAGGCCATTTGGCCCAACAAGTCCGCAGCCCCTCTGAAGAGCATCCCACCCAGACCCATCCCCTACCCTATCCCTGTGACCCTGCAGTTCCCATGGCTAATCCACCTAACTTACACACCCCTGGACACATGGCCAATCCACCTAACCTGCACATCTTTGGACTGTGGGAGGAAACCAGAGCACCTGGTGGAAATCCCTGCAGACATGGGAAGAATGTGCAAACTCCACACAGACAGTTGTCCAAGGGTGGAATCAAACCTGGGTCCCTGGTGCTGTGAGACAGCAGTGCTAGCTACTGTGCCACCTAAATATACTCCACAATATACTCTTACAAGTATGTCCTTGTGGCTACGTCTCCAATTTGATTTTCCAAATCTGTTTGAAGATTAAAGTCATCCATGATGAATGCACTTCCTCTTTTTTAACATGCTGCCATTATCTCCTGATGCATTCTCGGTCCTGCAGTACAGCTAATGCATTGGGACCTATAGACTTTTAAAGAAGTGTTGTTACAATTATATAGGGTGTTGATGAGACCACACCTGGAGTATTGTTTCCAGTTTTGGTCTCCTTAATTGAGGAAGAATGTGGTAACAGTGGAGGCAGTTCAGAAGAGGTTCACTAAGTTGATTCCAGGGATGAGGAGCAGTTGAATAGCTTGGGCTTATACTCACTGGAGTTCAGAAGAATTAAAGGAGATCTGATTGAGGTGGATGTGGATCAGATGATCCCCCTTGTGGGACAGTCTTGAACAAGAGGTCATAGATACAGAGTGAGAGGAGGTAGGTTCAAAACTGAGAAGAGGAGGAACTACTTCTCTCAGAGGGTTATGAATCTGTGGAACTCACTGCCCCAGAATGCGGTAGAAGCAGAATCAATCAACAGATTCAAGAAAGCAATAGATATGTTTCTGATGAAAAGCAGGATAAAGGGTAATAGGAAGCAGGCAAGAGAGTGGAGTTGAGACCAGGAAAAGATCAGCCATGATTATATTAAATGGCAGAGCAAGGTTAAAGAGCTGAATTGCCTACTCTTGCTCCAAATTCCTTTGTTCCACCAATGCCGCCTTCCCCTTGTTATTTTTTACCTCCACTGATTAAAGATCATTTCTTTCTATCGTACTTATTCCATCCCATACTAACAAAGCTACCACACCACGCTTTGTTTCCTGCCTGTCTGTTTGAAAACTCACATACCCCTGAATATATAAGCCTTGAACTGTGACCTCCTTGTAACCATGTCCGAGTAATGATTATGAGCAGTTGAGTGAATAGGCAGAAATTTGTCAAACGGAATATAATATTCTTCATTCATTCACGAGATGTGGGCTTCGCTCACTCGGCCAGCATCTATTGCTCATCCCTAGTTTCCTTGAGAAGGTGGTGGTGAAATGCCTTCTTGAATCATTGCAACCCATGTGCTGTTGGTAGACCCACAATGCCCTTAGGGAGGGAATTCCAAGATTTTGACCCAGCGTCACTGAAGGAACCATGATATATTTATAAGTCAGGATGGTGAATGGCTCTGAGGGGAACTTGCAGGCGTTCTTAGTTCCCATATATCTGCAGACCTTGTTGTAGATGGCAGTGTTTGTGGGTTTGGTAGGTGCTATCTAAGGAGCCTTACTAAAGGTGAATCACTGCGGTGAATCTTGTCGATTATGTATTCTGCTGCTACTGAGTGAATGTGGTGCCAATCAAGCGGGCTGCATTGTCCTGGATGGTGTCAAGCTTCCTGAATGTTGTTAGAACTGCACTCATCCAGGCATGTGGGGAGTATTCCATCACAATCCTGACTTGTATCTTGTAGATGATGGATAGAATTTGGGGAGTAAGGAGGTGAGTTACTCACTACAGTATTCCTAGCCTCTGATTTGTTCTTGTAGCCACTGTATTTATATGACTAGTCCAGTTGAGTTTCTATTCAATGGTAACCCCCAGAATGTTCACTTTGGGATAATCAGTGATGGTGACACTAATGAATGTCAAGAGGTGATCGTCTCTTATTGGAGATGGTCATTGCCTGGCTTTTGTGTTGCTTGAATGTTACTTGCCACTTTTCAGACCCAGCCTGGAAAGTGTCCAGATCTTATTGCATTTGAACACAGACTGCATCAGTATCTGAGGAGTTGTGAATGGTGCTGAGCATTGTGCAATTATCACTGAACATCCCCACTTCTGATCTTATGATGGAGGAAAGGTCATCAATGAAGCATTGATGATGATGGCTGAACCTAGGACAACCCCTCTGAGGAACTCTTGCAGAGATGTCCTGGAGCTGAGATGACTGACCTCCAACAACCACAACCACCTTCCTGTGTACCAGGTATGACTCCAACCAGTGGAGAGATTTTCTCTGATTCACATCAACTCCAGTTTTGCTTGGGCTCTTGGATCAAATGTGGCCTTGATAGCAAGGGCAGCCACTCTTAGCCCACCTCTGGAATTCAGCTATATTATCCAAATTTGAACCAAGGCTGTAACAAGGCTTCGTGTGAACTTTCCACTTTGAGTGGAAGAATAGAAAACCAGAATGCCATTAGAACAGAGAGATTGTAGAATTCTTCAGTATAGAGGGATCTCGGTGTCTTGGTACACGTATCTCCGACAGTTAGTATGCAGGTATGGCACGTGATCAGGAAGCAAATGGAATGTTGTTTATTGGAATGGAGGGTGGAATAGAAAATAAGAGAAGATTTTCTGCAGCTGCACAGAGCATTGGTGAGACCACATCAGGTGAATGCATACAGTTCTGGTCCCCTTATTTGAAACATATTTGCTTTAGGAGTAATTCAGAAAAGGTTCACTTGTCTCATTCTTTAGACAAAGGTTGCTCTTAGGAAAGGTTTGGAAACAATTAGATCTATATCAATCGGGACTTAAAAGAATGAGAGACTTTTAAAAAGTTCAGGGGACTGGTTAGGGAGGATACCACGAGGATGTTTCCTCACTTGGGGAGCCTAGAACCACATTAAGAATAAGGGGTCTCCTTTTTAAGTTGGACACGAGAACTTTTTTTCACTTACGGATGCTGGTGTGTGGAATTCTCTTCCACAGAAGATAGTGGATGCTGGGTCTTTAAATTTATTCAAGGCTGAGTAAGATCGATTTTTCGTAGACAAGTGAGTTTGAGGTTATGGGGGTTCAGTTAGGAGATTGGAACTAAAACCACAAACAGACCAGCCATCATTTATTCAATGGGAGGGCTTGAAGGACTGAATGTCTTACTGTTTCTAAGTTCCATATTCCTATGTGTGGACACAGACCAGGTGGCAGGATTTCTTTCCTGAAGGATATTAGTGATCCAGTCAAGGTTTAGTGACAATTGGGCAACTTTTGCAGTTAATGTTTCCCGGAGAAGACCCCACAAATGTTTGGCTCCTTTTCACAGCATGCCTTAGTGTTTCTGTGGACTGTCTCTCACTCCTGTTTTTCTGTTTTAAATTATTGTCACAGGATATTAGAAATGGTGAAATTACAATGAGAAATTCAAAGTAAGTGTCTTTTCAGGTACTATCAGTCTATCAGAAGCTGAATATCATTGGATTTTGAACATGGAAGGAAAAAATAGCATTCTCCTTGGTGGAAAACCGTATAGATGTTCTTTGTGTGGGCGAGGCTTCAGCCAGTCATCAGGTCTGTCGAGACACAAACGTAGTCACACTGGAGAGAAACCATGGAAATGTGCAGACTGTGGGAAAGGATTCAGTCAACTGTCCCAACTGGAAATTCACCAGCGCTGTCACATGGAGGAGAGGCCATTCACCTGCCCCGAGTGTGGGAAGGGATTCATTCACCCATCGTGGCTGCAAGCTCATCGCCGCAGTCATACTGGGGAGAGGCCGTTCACCTGTTCCAAATGTGGGAAGGGATTTATTCAGTTGTTCAACTTACACAGACACCAAAGCACTCACGTGGGGGAGAAACTGTACACGTGTTCTTTGTGTGGCCAAGGCTTCAGCCAATCATCCAACCTCTCAGAGCATAAATGCAGACACAATGGGGAGAAGCCGTGGAAATGTGGTGACTGTGGAAAGGGATTCAAATCCCCATCTGAGGTGGAAACTCATCGGCGCAGCCACACGGGTGAGAGACCGTTCACCTGCTCTGACTGTGGGAAGGGTTTCACTTGTTCTTCTAACTTGCTCACACACCAGCGAGTTCACACCGGGGAGAGACCATTCAATTGTCTCAATTGTGGGAAGAGATTCACTCAGTCATCCCAGCTGCTGACACACCAGCGCATTCACACTGACGAGAGAGCTTTTAAATGCCCAGACTGCGGAAAGCGCTATAAAACCTCCAAGGAATTGACATCCCACCAAAGTGTTCACACTGACGAGAGACCATTCAGGTGCTCTCACTGTGGAACTGGGTTCAGACAATCATCTCAACTCACCGTACACCAGCGAACTCACACTGGGGAGAAGCCGTTCACATGCTCCATGTGCGGGAAAGGATTCACTCAGTCATCCAGCCTTCTGACACACCATCGTGTTCACACAGGGGAGAGGCCATTCACCTGCTCCGAGTGTGGGAAGGGATTCACTCAGTCATCCCACCTGCTGACACATCAACGAGTTCACAAGAAACGAAAGTGATTGGATTTTGCTGTTAATCAAATACAGGCCTGAACCATGTTCATTGGGATCTGTTTCTGCTGATGATACTAAACACCAGCCCAGTTATAGTAATTAATGTTTTGGATACAGTCAAATAAATTAGTTTTGTGCTCAATATATGGTATGTTGAGTCTTTTTAATATCTCAAACACAAGTTAATTCTTTTTGATAGGTTTCCCTCTCCCTTATCTCTCCATCTTCACCTCCAACAACAAGTGCGAGGAGTTTGTTCGGGTATTTTTGTCACTAAAACCGAGACAATCTGATCAGCTGCCTCTGCTGCTTCCCTCCTATCCACTAGTCCACTGGGTCATAGAGTTTCTAAAGTTCCTCTTTGTCCCAACACTAAACTCACATCTTTCTCCAGTTTCCCTCCAATCTTTCTTCATACCCTATCAGAGTGCATCTTGCCCAAGAGATCGCTTTCTGCTCCCTTGATCCCATTCACACTAACACAACCTCCCCATGTTCATTGATACTGTTAACTGATCAATCTCTTCAGGTACCACGCCACTCTCCAAAACCTCCAATATACACTCTTTCCTGAAGAAATAGACCTTGCCTCATTGAGCTTCTAAATAATATCCCTCTCTCCACCCTCCCTTTCTTCTCCTCAGTCATAGAGTCATACAGCATGGAAATAGACCTTTTGGTCAAACTAGTCCACGCCAACCACGTTTCAAACTGAACTAGTCCCATTTGCCTGTGTTTGGCCCATATCCCTCCAAACCTTTCCTATTCATGTACTTATTCAAACGTCTTTTAAATGTTGCAACTGTACTTGCATTCACCTCTTCTTCTGGCAGTTCATTCCACACACAAACCACTCTGTATAAAAAAAAGGTACCCCTCATGTCCTTTTTAAAACTTTGTCCTCTCATCTTAAAAATATGCCGTGTGGTTTTGAACTCATTGAGCGTTTTTACAACTCTGAAATCCATGCCTGCCTTTCCTGGGACTCCATGTTTGAGTCCCTCAAGTCAGGTTTCTGCCCTTGCTACAGTCCTGAATCAGAGCCACCAATGACATCCTCTGTGACTGTGACAAAAGTAAACTGGCCCTTCTTGATGAAGACCAATATACTATTTGTCTTTCCTAATTGTTTGCTACTTGTAAATGTCAGTTTTTAGGACTGTCATGACACTTTGGACACCTGCCATTTCCAACCTCTCATAATTTGAGAAATATTCTACCGCCTTGTTTTTTCTACCAGAGTGAATAACTTCACATTCATTTAGACCATGTTCCATCTGTGATGTTCTGGCCCACTCACTTAGTCTTTCCAAGTTCTCTTGAAGCATCTTTGAATCATCTTCATAATTTACATTCCCGTCCAATTTGGTATCATCAGCAAATTAGGGAATACAATTGGTCCCACCATTTTTATAGATTGTAAATGGCTCGGAGCTGGCTTTATTCTACCTTTTCAGGAAAAAGGTTGCCAGAGGACAATACGGCTGCTCCCCCATTAGAAAGATATGGCTCATGGTAGTTTAACCTGAGGGTCACCACACTCCAGGCAAAGGGCAAGATTGGGAAGGTGCAATCTACAAGGTAACTTTAGCTGGTGCAGCAATTGAACCCATGCTGTTGGCATCACTCTGTATCACAAACTACCTATCCAGCCAACTGAACTAACCAATCACCAGATGTGGTAACTAATGGTCAAGCCTGCCATCCTGAGAATGACCCATTTACTCCTACTTTCTGCTCTGTCGGTTTCCCAATTTGGAGAATTACCTCTAAATCCTCAGGCATACCACTTTTTCTAGTAACATTATAAGCTACTCCCTGTGATCTAATGCAATCTTTTAACTTCTTTTGTTAGCTAAAGTTGATCCACAATTCGCTTTGGGTGTCTTGGAGAATATTTCTCAAATTATGAGGGTGGAAACAGCACATGTGGAAAGTGTTCTTGCTGGTTACAGTAGTAAAAACTGGCATTATAAGTAGCGAATAATTAGGAAGACAAATTTGTCATAATAAGGCAGCACACGCATATACATACTACACACAACCCCAACACCCAGTTATCCTGATGGAATAATACGTTCATAATTATTTATCTATAGTTGGAATCTATTTATTTTTAATAAATAGCAACTCTTATTGCAATAGTCGTGCTTTCTGTCAACCTGACTCGAGGAGACGGGAAAAGTGGGGAATTTCGTGTATTTTGTAAAATATTTAACTTTCGTGATGGAAATGGGACTCGTGATATTTGATTTCCAGCATGCTACTTCAGTGAGGATTAACTGGAAAAATGTGGTGAGACTCAGTCCCGAATGGCAATGTGATTACTCCGAATACTAGGCGTGGCAGAAATCCTATTATGTGCTGGAGATATCAGGAACTGCAGATGCTGGAGAATCTGAGATAACAAGGTGTAGAGCTGGATGAACACAGCAGGCCAAGCAGCATCAGAGGAGCAGGAAGGCTGACGTTTGGGGCCTAG
>NC_063374.1:1038178-1056613 GCF_021869965.1 Rhincodon typus | reverse complement strand
CTATCAGTGAGAAACTATACATGTGCTGTGTGTGTGGACGAGGCTTCAGCCAATCATCCAGCCTGTAGAAATACAAGTGCAGTCACACCAGGGAGAAACTGTATGAATGTGGGGACTGTGGGAATGGATTCAATTACCCAGTGGAGCTGGAAAGTCATCAACGCACCCACACTGGAGAGAGGCCATTCACCTGTCCCGTGTGTTGGAAGGGATTCACTCAGTCAACTGGCCTGTTGATACACCAGTGCCTTCATATCAGGGAGAGACAGTTCACCTGCTCCAACGTGGAAAGGGATTTACTCAGTCATCAGCCCTGCTGACACACCAACACATTCACACAGGAGAGAGGCCATTCGCTTGCTCTGTGTGTGGGAAGGGGTGTACCAATTTTTCTGGCCTGCAGAGGCACCAGTGCATTCACACTGCCGAGAGCGTGTTTAAGTGCTCTGACTGTGAAGAGAGCTTTAAAAGCTGCTGCGTGCTGAGTGAGCACCGGTGCATTCACAATGATTTTGTGCCATACCAGGGAGAAGCCATTCACCTGCTCAGAGTGTGGGAAGGGGTTTAATCAACTGTCCAACCTGAAGCAGCACTAACGGGCTCACAGCGAAGAGAGACCTTTTGAATGCCCAGACTGCAGAAGGTGCTATAAAAGTTCTGAGGAACTGCGGTGCCATCAACATGTTCACACTGATGAGAGACCGTCCACACGCTCTCATTGCGGGACTGCATTCAAGAGATCAGGTGACCTCACTGTATACCAGTGTATTCACACTGGAGAGAGGCCATTCACCTGCTCTGCATGTGGAAAGGATTTGCCTGCTTATCCTATCTCACGACGCATCAACTAATTCACATGGATTAGCGGCCTTTTCAGTGCTCAGACTGTGAAAAGAGCTTTAAAAGAAGAAAAGATCTGTTCATCCATCAACATAATCATTCTGAGGCAAAACGCTTCATGTGCTCTGAGTGTGGGAAGGGATTCACTTGGTAATCCACTCTGCTGAGGTACCAACTAGCTCATATCAAGGAGAAGCTATTTGCTTGCTCCACATGTGGGAAGAGATTCACTCAGTCATCCAACCTCCTGAGACACCAACGAGTGCACAAGTGATTGCAGGAGTTGCATGCAAATGTTAATCACATCCAGGACTGAGCCATATTAATTCTGACATTTAGGGTGTATTTCTGATGCTGCCAACCCTATTGGTCTCAGTGTGTGCCCCACAGCATCTCTCAATCATAGTAAATAGGCTGTCCAGCCTGAAAATTCATTCATAGAATCCCTACAGTATGGAAACAGGCCCTTTGGCCCAACAAGTCCACACCGAACCTCAGAGCATCCCACCCAGACCCATCCCCCTATAACCTACACATTCCTGAACGCAATGAGCAAATTAGCATGGCCAATCCACCTAACCTGCACATCTTTGGACTGTGGGAGGGAACCGGAGCACCCGGAGAAAACCCACGCAGACACAGGGAGAATGTGCAAACTCCACACAAGCAGTCACCCGAGGGTAGAATTGAACCCAGGTCCCTGGTGCTGTGAGGCAGCAGTGCTAACCACTGAGCCACTGTGCCACTCCTAAAATCTTGTTTTGCATTTAAAAACGCTCAGAAATTGCTCTGAACACAAGATGACAAATAAACAGGCCACAGTACAATTCTGCAGCTCTACATTGACAGTAGAAAGTATGTTCTATAACTTGAGGCCCAAGCTTTATAAGTTCTGAATGCTTGTCATCACAAGTAGTCTTGAGTTGTTTGATAGCTAGGCCAATCAAAGCTGGTCAGATATTGAAATGGCTCTTAGATAAACTCAGCAATTTATAATCTTGGAGTCCGGTCCTCGCTGTAACTGGTCCTTGTTATTGTTAAAATGAATCAAAGGGAATAATGAATAGTTTTCCTCATTAGTGCTGAGCTGCTGAATAACACTGGAACATTTATCCATGTCTGTAAATATTTGTGTTAGATTTAACTGTCAGTTGTGATTTGTGACCGATAGATTAGGTTTAAAACAGGGCTTCTGTTCTGGTTAAGAAGGATTGAATTCAGTCACTCAGCAACAGAAGGAGAATCACTGAGATGTAATGAATATTAAAATAGGAGCAGGTCATTTGGTCCAATGAGAATATGGCTAATCAGCCTCAACGAGACCACCTACATAACCCCATATCACTCGATTCTCTTCAAGACAAAAATCTTCAGATCTTCATCTTAAACATACTGAACAACTGTGTACCCAAAGCACTGTGGGATACAGAGTTCTGGAGATTTGCAACTCTGATTGAGCAAATTTCTGCTCCTGTCAATCTTCAATAGTTAACCGTTTATCCTGAGACTGTGACCCTGTATTTGAGATTCCAGAGCCAATGGAAACAGCATCCATCTTGTCAGACCCCTTTAATAAAATGTCAGATATTCTGATCAGATTACATCTTATTCTGTTAATCTCTGGGAAATTTCAGCCTAGTTCTCAACAGGACTTTTTTTTCTAGGTGAAGGATGGGGTGGTCCTGTGAGGGGAAGTCACTCTGGCTGCTGGCCGTTCTTCAGTGATCTTGTCTGTGACCAGGTTTCTCTCGACTCGGAAGATGTGGTGTCCGATAATATCTTAGAGTATAATCTTTCAGGACACTGTCCAGACCAGCACTTGCGCCCATCACTAATTACCCTTGAGTTGGTGGCTGCAAGGTACCTTCTTGAGCCACTGCAGTTCACTTGGTTGAACTTCTGTAGTTCTTCGGTACAGCTGAGTGGCTTGTCCTGCCAAGCCAAAAGGATCATCTCAGCAAACTCTGGGAACAGGGACTATTGAGTTGTCTTTCCAGCCTTTCTCTATCTCCATAACACCCATGTTTTATTGTGTTTCTCTAGATTTATTTTGGGCAGTTTTATAAGGAAGTTAGAGTTTAACAAGTAGACATGTATGTCAATGATTCATAGTTATTTATCTGTAGCTGGAATCAATCTATTTGTAATAAATAGTAATTCTTGTTCAATACAGAAGCCTGGTCTCTATGTTTTCTGTCAACCTGGGTCTGAAAAAGTTGGAGAGTTTTGCATACTTTTATCAAATCTTTCAGAGTCATACAGATGACTCTGTATGAGATGCATACATTCCATACATGCACCATGCTCTGCGTGATAAGATGCCTCATAGGTCCCTTCTAAATCTTTCCCCTCTCACCTTAAACCTATGTCCTTTAGTTTTGAACTCCACTACCCTGGGGAAAAGACCTTGACTATTCAACTTATCTATGCCCCTCATGATTTTATAAACTTCTATAAGGTCACCCCTCATCTTCCGAGGCTCTAGGGAAAACAGAGCCAGCCTATTCAGCCTCTCCCTGTAGCTCAATCCCTCCAAATCTGGCAACATGCTTGTAAATCTTTTCTGCATCATTTCAAATTTCACAACATTCTTCCTATAGCAGGGAGACCAGAACTGAACACAATATTCCAATAGTGGCCTAACCAATGTCCTGTACAGTGCAACATGATCTCCCAACTCCTATATTCAATGCATTGACTAATAAAGGCAAGCATACCAAATGCCTTCTTCACTATTCTGTCTACCTGTGACTCTACTTCAAGGACTGAAGGATTGTTTTCATGCTGTTCAGCTCTATGATTCTATCATAACAATGAAATGACAAGGGAGAAATATGTCTTTACCAAATGTTGCTGCCATTGGAGCATAAACAGTTGAACAGTCACCTCCAAATCTCATCTATATCAGCATTGATTGATGAAGCTTTTGTTGATTTTTTCTGTAAATTGTTTCACTGTTTTGTCTGTTGTTCTTTGATAATTTGATTTCACAATAGAGGTGTTACGGTGAAGAATGTGCAAGTCAGTAAGAATGTCAGCAAAGGATTTGTCATAGAGCCATAGAGAAATAGACCCTTCGGTCCAAATCATCCATGCTGACCAGATATCCTAAATTAATCAAGTTCTATTTGCCAACATTTGGCCAATATCCCTCTAAACCCTTCCTATTCATATACCTGTCCAGATGCATTTTAAATGTTGTAATTGTACCAGGCTCCTCCACTTCCTCTGAGCTTATCTATTTATCCTATCCATGCCCCTCATGATTTTATAAGCCTCTATAAGATCATCCCTTAGCCTCCAAGACTCCAGGGAAAATAGCCCTAGACTATCCATTCCCTCCCTATAGCTCAAATCCTCCAACCCTGGCAATATCCTTGTCAATCTTTTCTGAACCGTTTCAAGTTTCACAGCATTTTTCCTATAGCAGGGAGACCAGATTTGAATGCAGTATTCTGAAAGTGGCCTAACCAATTTCTTGTCAGCCAAAACATCTCCCAACTCCTAGGCTAAATGCACTGACCAATTAAAGCAAGCATACCAAACACCTTCTTCACTACCTTATCTAACTGTGACTCTACTTTTAAGGAACTGTGAAAGTGCACTCCAAAGTCTCTTTATTCAGCAACATTCCCCAGGACCTTACCATTAAGTATATAAGTCCTGCCCTGATTTGCCTTTCCAAAGTGCAGCACCTCACATTTATCTAAATTAAACTCCATCTGCCGCTCCTCAGCCCATTGGCTCATCTAATCAAGATCCTGTTGTACTCTGAGGTAACCTTCTTTACTGTCCACACCTCCAATTTTGACTGGACCACAGGAAATCTCAGGACACCCAGTCAAACATGGGCAGGGAGAACTGCTGATTGCTCTTCCTTGCTTGATTAATCTGTTCTCCTTCTTGTTGAAAACCACTTGGAAGAAGCATTGTGGGTGGCAACAGCATGGAAAGTACTCTTGACCAGAAGACTTAATGCCCAACATGAACAGAGAGTCAGTAGAGCTATTATTGAAGTACCCAGTAGAGTTCTGAAAGGCATATCTGCCAGACTGAGCCTGCAATAGGTAGTGAAGACACCAAAAGGAGGGCCTAATCCTCACTAGTCCACCCATCACAGATGCACCAACCTATGACAGTGTTGATTGGAGCAACAATGCACAGACCTCGTGGAAATAAAGAGCCAGCTTCAGATCGGCCTTCACCACTGTCATATGGTATGGCACTAGCATCATGCTAAATGGCAAACCAGAAAGGGCCTGTGCAGAGTAGACAGGAAGAAAATGATCTCATGGGTGGTAGGACTGAGAACAGATTTAAGGCATTTGCCAAAAGAAGTTCAGTGAGTGGTTACAATATGGAAGGTACAGCCTGACAGTGTGGCGGAGGCAGATTCAATTATAGCTTTCTAAAAGATTGGATTATGCTTCAAAGATGAGATAATGCGAGTCCAGAGAAAGTACGTTCCTGTTAGGGTGAAGGGTAAGGCTAGTAGGTGTAGGGAATGCTGGATGATTACAAAAATTGAGATTTTAGTCAAGAATAAGAAGGAAGCATATTGTCAGGTATAGACAGCAGGGATGGAATGAATCCCTAGAAGAGTATAAAGGCAATAGAAGCATACTTAAGAGGGAAATCAGGAGGGCCAAAACGGGACATGAGATAACTTTGACAAATAGGGTTAAGAAGAATCCACATGGATTCTACAAATACATCAAGGACAAAAGGGCAACTAGGGAGTGAATTGGGCCCCTTAAAAATCAGCAAGGCCACCTATGTGTGGACATGGGGCAGATGCTAAATGAGTATTTTGCATCAGGGTTTACTGTGGAGAAAGATATGGAAGATAGAGAGCATGGGGAAATAAATAGCGACATCTTGAAAATTGTCCACGTTACAGAGGTAGTGGTGCTGGACATTTTAAAATGCATAAGGGTGGATAAATCCCCAGAACCTGATCAGGTGTACCTTCGAACTCTGTGGGAAGCTAGGGAAGAGATTGCTGGGCCCCTTGCTGAGATATTTGTATCATCAATAGGCACAGGAGAGGTGCTAGAAGAGTGGATGTTGGCTAATGTTGTGCCACTATTTAAGAAAGGTGGTAAGGAAAAGCCAGGGAACGATAGACCGGTGAACCTGACATTGGTGGTGGACAACAGAATTTACACGTATTTGGAAAGGCAACGACTGATTAGTGATAGTCAACATGGGTTTGTGCATGGAAAATCATGTCTTATGAACTTGATTGAATTTTTGAAGAAGGAACAAAGAGGATTGATGAAGGCAGAATGGTAGACGTGATCTATATGGTATTCAGTAAGGTGTTCAACAAGTTTCCTCATGGTAGACTGGTTAGCAAGGTTAGATCACATGAAATAGAGGGAGAGCTATCTATTTGGATACAGAACAGGCTCGAACGTACAAAACAGAGGGCAGTGGTGGAGGGTTGATTTTCAGCTGGAGGCTGACCAGTGGTATGGCACAAGGATTGGCGCTTGGTCCACTGCTTTTCGTCATTCGTATAAATGATTTGGATCTGAAAATAGGAGTTGTGGTTAGTAAGTCTGCACATGACACCAAAATTCACGGGGTAGTGGACAGTGAAGAAGGTTACCGCAGAGTACAATGGGATCTTGATCAGATAGGACAATGGGCCAAGGAGTGGCAGATGGAGTTTAATTTAGATACAAATCTTCTCAAAAACCTTGAACATGTGAGGTGCTGCATTTTGGAAAGGCAAATCAGGGCAGGACTTATACATTCAATAGTAAGGTCCTGGGAGTGATGCTGAACAAACAGACCTCAGAGTGCATTTTCATAGTTCCTTGAAAGTGGAGTCATAGGTCAATAGAATAGTGAAGAAGGCGTTTGGTATGCTTGCCTTTGTTGGTCACTGCATTGAATATAGGATTCAGGAGGTCATATTGCGGTTGACCAGGACATGGATTAGGTCATTTTTAGAATACTGCGTGCCATTCTGCTCTCCTTGCTATAGGAAGGATGTTGTGAAACTTGAAAGGGTACAGAAAAGATTTACAAGGATGTTGCCAGGGTTGGAGGGTTTTGAGCTAATAGGGAGAGGCTGAATAGACTGGGGTTATTTTCCCTTGAGCATCGGAGGTTGAGGGGCAATGTTATAGAGGTTTATAAAATCATGAAAGGCATGGATAGGGTAAATAGACAAGGTCTTTTCCCCAAGATGGGGAGAGTGCAAAACTAGAGGGTATAAGTTTCAGGTGAGAGGGCAAATATTTAACACAAGTACCTAAGGTACAACATTTTCACACACAGGATGGTGTGTGTATGGAATGAGCTGCCAGAGGAAGTGGTGAAGGCTGGTACAATTACAACATCTAAAAGGCATCTGCATGGGTATATGAATAGGAAGGGTTTAGAGGAATATGGGCCAAATGCTGGCAAAGGGACTAGATTAATTTAGGATACCTCGTCAGCATGGACGAGTTGGACCAGAGGGTCTGTTTCTATCACCCTACAATCTTAACTTTAATCATTTACAGGGTTTGGGGAGAAAGCCAGGGCAGTGGAATTCGGTGAGCTGCTCTTACAGAAAGCTTGCACAGTGGTTTGAATGAAGCACAGAATCGTTAAAGTGAGGAAGGAGGCCATTCACCCCATTGTGTTGAAGCTGGCTCTCCAAATGAGCATTTCCCCTCGTGCTATTCTCCCATTTGCTCTGTGTAATACCTAATTTTCTGATAACATCCTGATTCTGTTTGGAATCCATTGGTTGAACCAGAGGGGGAGGCAATGGCCTCATGTTATTATCGCTGGATTGTTAATCCAGAGACACAGGAAATGTTCTGGGGGTGTGGATTCAAACCACGACAGATGGTAGAATTTGAATTTAATAAATATCTGGAATTAAGAGTCTAATAATGACCATGAATCCATTGCCAATTGTCGGAAAAACCCATCTAGTTCACTAATATCCTTCAGGAAAGAAAACTGTCATCTGACCTATATGTGACTTCAGACCCACAGCAATGTGGTTTTTTTTATTCATTAATGGGATGAGGGTGTCGCTGGCCAGGCAGCATTCATTGCCCCATCCCTAATTGCCCAGAGGGCAGTTGAGAGTCAATCACATTGCTTTCCTTCCCAAAAGGACATTAGTGAACCAGATGGGTTTTTCTGACAATGGATTCGTGGTGATCATTAGATTCTGAATTCCAGATATTTTATTCAATTCAAATTCCACCAGCTGCCACGGTGGGATTCGAACCCGGGTCACCAGAATGTTATCTGGGTCTCTGGATTAACAGTCTATCAATAATACTACTCGGCCATTGTCAACCCTGGTTGACTCATAACTGCACTCTGGGCAATTAGGGATGGGCAATAAATGCTGGCCTCATCCCGTGAACGAATAAGAAACTCCACCGGATGTGCTAGACTCTCACTGCTCAGGTTTTCCTCATATCACTATTGCTTATTTTGCCAATTCGTTTAAATCTGTACCACATTGATCTCGATCCTTTCACAAGTGAGAAGAGTTTATTATACCTTTTCGACAAGGAAAGCAGTCCTAGTCTTTTTTTAAAATCTAGCTTCATAACCTTAATGTCTGATCCCTAGAACAATTATTTCATTGCTGCACTCTCTCCAGACATCTTTCCTAAAGTATGACACCTAGAACACAACACTTCAGCTAAGGCCAAATTAGTGTCTTATACAAGTTCAATGTTATCTCCTAGTTTCTATCCTGTATGTCCCTATTAATAAAGCTTTGGATCCTTATGCTTTATCAACAACTCTGTCTACTTATCCTGCCAGATTAAATGACTAATGCAAATATATATACATGTCCTACTATTCCTGCTCCTCTTTTAGAGTGGGACCACTTCTTATTATAAATTATTGCACATAACTGTAGGAGGTAATGGGGAGGCAATGGCCTAGTGGTATTGTCACTGGACTCTTAATCTGGAGACCCAGAGAGTGTTCTGGGGACCTGGGTTTGAATCCTGCCATGACAGATGGTGAAATTTGAATTCAATAAATATGTGGAATTAAGAATCTAATGATGACCGTGAATCCATTGCCGATTGTTGGAAAAAACCTATCTGGTTCACTAATGTCCTTTAGGGAGGGAAACTGCCATCCTTACCTGGTCTGGCCTACATGAGACCCCAGACCCACAACAATGTGGTTGACTCTTAACTACCCTCTGGGCAATTAGGGATGGGCAATAAATGCTGGCCTAGCCAGCGACGCCCTCATCCTGTCAATGAATAAAGAAATGATTAGTAAATTCACAGTTGAGACGAAAATTGGTGGAGTAGCAATAAGGAAAGCCTTAGGGTACAGGACAATATAGACAGGCTAGTCAGATGGCCTTAACAATGACAATTAGGATTTAAACCTGATGCATTTTGGGAGGACTAATTGGGCAAGAAACATGTTGAATGCTAGGAAGTACAGATGACCAGAGGGACCTTGGCGGCATGCCCATTGATCTTGAAGGCAATAGGACACGTACATAAGGTGATAAAGTAGGCATATAGGATAATTGCTTTTATTATTCAAGACATTGAATAGAAAAGCTAGGATGTTAGAATGGAGCCGTGTAAAACATTAGTTAGTCCAGTTGAAGTACTGAATGCAGTTCTGGTCACCACACTTTAGGCAAGACTTGACTGCACTAGAGAGGGTGCAAAACAGATTCCCTGGATGTTGCCTGGGCTGGAGCAATTCAGTTATGATGAGATTAGATTGGTTTTCCTTAGAGCAAAGAAGGCTGAGAGGATTTGATTGATGTATGTAATGTTTGAGGTACATAGAAATGGCAAATATGGAGAAACCATTCCCTTAGTAGAAGGGTCAATAACCAAGAGCATGGTTTTAAGTTAAGGAGTAGGGGTATTACAGGGGATTTTAGAGAGAAAAATGAGTTGTGGCTATCTGGACTCTTAGCTCAGTACCCAACAGTCGTTTCAGAATCTTTTAGATAAGCGCTTGAAAGACCTTAAAATACAAGACTACGGAGGGCCCCTGTCATGCAGTGACAGTGTCCCTATCTCTGAGCTAGGAAACCTGAGTTCAACAAAATACAAAGAACTGCGAATGCTGGAAACCAGAAACAAAAACAGAAATTGCTGGAAAAGACTCAGCAGGTCTGTCAGCATCTGCGGACAGAAACAGAGTCAACACTTTGGGTACAGTGACCCTTCTACAGAACTGGAGTTCAAGTCCTACCTACTCCAGAGATAGGTAATGATTCTGAACTCCTCCAGTACATTGCCCCTAATAAAGATGGCATACAGCACATTGCCCTTTATAAACAAAAGTTTCTGGAAAAGCTCAGCAGGTCTGGCAGCATCTGTGAAATCAGAATTAACGTTTCAGATCTAGTGACCCTTTCTTAGAACTTCCTCCTCCCTTTATAAAAATGGCTAGTGCACATGAGCCCTCTAGCAGGAGTCTCCATAACAAGGGCCATTCATGGGAAGACGGTCACCAAGGCTCAAAACCTGACACCAACTGGAAGGGCTGGTTCTTATTTGGTGCTCAAAGCCTGCATTAGATTTTACTACAACTCCAAATCCACTTGCTCACAGGTTTTTAAACCGCTGCGAACTTCGGCCCGATTCAGCATACACTGTGTATATTCCGTTCACACCACCTAGGTGATTAATGGCGGGTTTGGGCCAATAGAAAGATGGGACAGGCCTGGAGGACTTAACTGTTGCAGCATGCCCTCCAAACATTTGGGATAAACGAGGGGAGGATCGAAGCAGGGTTGAATTTGGCTCTCCCTCAATGGCTCAAACTCTCTCTTATTTGGAAATCTGATCTTGTCAAACTCCAGGAGGAAAATGGACCTCTTCCATTTGTAAACAGATGAAACTCTGTGGATTTTGAGCAAACATTTCAACATTTGTTACGGTAATGGCAGATCATGATCACAGAATGCACAAACAATTCAACGGCTGATTAAAGAGGAATAACTTTGCAAATGGGATGTCACCATTAGAACAAAAGTTCCATGTTTCGATAAATGAGCAGGCAGAATCATGATGATGAAGGTTAGGGAGAAGGTTAATCCTGTCATCATGCATGGGCTCATAGAGTTGTGCAGCACAGAAACAGACCCTTCAGTCCAACTCTCCATGTCGACCAAGTTTCCCAAAATAAACTGGTCCCATTTTCCCGCATTTGGCCCATATCCCTCTAAACCTTTCCTATTCATGTACCGGTCCAAATATCTTCTTAATTTTGTAGCTGTACCTACAACTTTCTCTAGCAGTTCATTCCACATACAAACCACCTGTGTGTGAAAACGTCACCGCTTGGGTCCCTTTAAAATTTTTCTCCTTTCACAAGAGTTGATGCCTATTGCCAATAAGTGGGAAATAGTTTAATTTCCCATGACTCAACAATTATCTCCCCGAGACTCTTAAGCCCCGCCCACAGCCAGTTCCCTCACCAACATAGCATACATTCACAGGGTAGACAAACAGGAGGCTGAAAGAACACAACAAGCTAGGCAGCATCTGGAAGAAAGGAGCAGTCAACGTTTTGGGTATTATCCTTCTTCAGAACTGGATGTGGGAGTAGGGGAAAGCTGTAGATGGGGAGGGGGGCGGAGCTGGACACTGGTGGTAGGTACGACCTGATACGACGATGGGAGGGATGAGTCTGGTTGGTGGCTGAAAGGGAGGGTGTGGGGCTGGAAAGGGAACCGGGGGGATGGGTGGGAAGGCTATTTGAAATTGGAGAACTCAATGGGTGGGGTTTAATCGTAGACCATGTGATACAAGGCCTGGTTTGTGGGGGTTGGGGTAAGGTTGCCTGGGTAACCCGGGCTTTCGGAGGGGATGAAGCCCTGGCTCCCTAATTCACTTTGACTCCTCAGTGATCCTGCGCCCGTGAGCTAAGTACAGGGTCTGTGGGCTCCCAATCGTGGCCCAGGCCTCCACGGGGTTGATAAAGGTGCCAGACTCCAATGCAGCGGTTTCCCTTTCCACCGCTACCTAAACCATGCGCTCCTCCTCAAGGTGTCCCTATAACTGACATTGAGCATGCTCAGAGCACAGCGCGCTTCTGCGCCTGCGCAATCAGCTCCGGTCGCTGACGAGTGTGGAGGGGCCTTTCTGCAACGCGAGGAGGTCTGGGTAAATAATCTGCCATCGATCAGCCCTTGCTTTCAGATGGCGCCTTACTGCATCACGAGGCAGTCTGGGTCTTTGAGGCTCGGGTGCGAGGATTTGCGTTGGTCTCCAGAAAACCCAGTTTCAAAGACAAGAGTTCCCACAAACCCGCAGCTTTTCAATATGGTCCTGCAACATTCCTGTCAGTAATATTCGACCTAATTTTAATATGCATATAGACTGGATTAATCAAATTGGCATGGGTTGCCTCAAGGGAGAATTATTTGAATGTATTAGAGGTTGGAGCAATATGCTGGGGAACCAACCAGAGTACAGGCTATTCTGGGGTTGGTATTGTGTGATTTGGTTAGATTAATTAATGACATCATAGTCAAGGATCCAGTCGGGAACAGTGATCATAGCATGTTAGAATTTCAAATTCAGTTTAAGGTTGATCAACTGGAGTGTCATGCTAATGTTCTGGAGTTAAACAGTGGCAATACATAGACATGAGGACAGATGGACTAATGGACTGGACAGGAAAACTAAAAGGCAGGACAGTTGATGAGCAGTGGCAAATGTTTAAGGAGATATTCAATTCCTCCTAACTGGAAAATATTCCAGAGAGGAAGAAAGATTGTAAGTTCGGTGGTGGTGGGAGCAGTGGGGCCGGTGGAGGAACAACCATGGCCAAGCAAGGAAGTTAAAGATAACATAAAGAAAGTGTTCTTGGTCTTTACTGGTTTTGACATTGTCTTGGCCAGTGCTTTTCCCAGTTTCCCATGGGAAGTAAGTTTCTTCCATGCCACCTTCTTCCTCCCACTTATGCCACATTTTTTCAGTGTTGCTGCTTTTCTGACTGGATATTTCTTGGCTGCTGTTTTCTTCACATTGTTTCCAGTTTGTTGGTTATTCCATATTCTTTCGCACTTTTTCCTGGATTTCCTTCATAGTGATCTTGCAATTATCAGAGGTGCTCTGTCCCTTTCACTGCACCAGGAAGCCTTTCTCCACCGCTTTCCTGACCCTGATGTGGGCCTGAAGCATCTCCATATTGCTGCCAAGTAGGGATCACTTTATCACTATCCCCTTACAGCCTTGCAACCTGCCACAACTCTGAGGATCTGATTGCTTCACTTGGGAGTAATTACTGTGGACCAGGGAGCTGCCTTCTCTTTCTTTGAAGATCTGACAGGAGCAACAGTGGCTGGAGGAAGAATTTCAGGATCTGCACTATCCCTCAGACCTGAGACTCTTAAGAAATTTCTCTCATAGTTAGAACTGATCTGATATGAAACCTGTGGTTGCAGCACAGAACAACTTAAAAGACAGAGAGTAGATTGAGGCTTCACTGGCCTCTCTGTGTTTCTCTCTGCTTTGAATCAGAATTAGAAAGATGCAGTCTAGATACTCCAGATTCCCAGAATGGCTTATTTCTGTTCATAACTCTTAGTGAGTGAGTGTTTCACTTAGATTCTACTAACCTGCGACAGTTCATTTCAGATATTAACTCCTCCCACAGTCTCAGCAAACACAATAGCCCTGCATTCATCCAGTATTTCTGCAAGATTGCTTTGTAAAGGTGACTCCTGGATATGAAACAGGTTGAACAGAAAAATCCCGTCTTAAGTTACTTGATGGAAATGTGTTCAGTTTTCATTGCTCTCTTTCCCACCAGCTCTGTATCTTTCACTCAGTCTCTGATAAAAGGCAATTGGAGAAAGTTCACAATAGTTTTTATCTCCTGTGCATAAGAGCTACAAGATCAGAAGATGTAGGAACAGAAGAAGCCCATTCAATCCACTGAGTCACCACAGCCATTCAATTAGATCATAGCTGATCTGACAATCCACAATTCTACTTTCCTGCCTTTTCCCCATAACTCTGGATTCCCTAACTTATTACAAATATGCCTGTCTCAACTAGCGACCCAATCGCTACAATCCTCCATGGTGAAGAATTTCACAATGTCCCAAGCATCAGAGAGGAGAAATTCTTCATCTCTGACCTAACTGGGGGGACCCCTTACTCTGAGATTATGTCCTCTGGTCCTAGATTCTCCCACAAGGGGAAACAACCTTTATGAATCTACAATGTCTAGCCTCCTAAAAATCTTAAATCTTCTCAATCTTCTAAACTTTAATGAGTAAAGGCTCAACGTACTTAACCTCTCTTCAAAAGATAATCCCTCCACAGCCAGGACCAATATAGTAAATCTTCAGTAGTGCCAGTGTATCTTTCCTCAGATAAGGGAACAAAGACTCTTTCGACAGCACCTTTTAAACTCTCAATGACAACATTTTAGAAGGATGACAGCATCAGATACATGGGAACACTATCACCAGCAAGTTCCCCTCCAAGCCACTCATCAGCCTGACTTGGAAATAGATTACCATTCCTTCAGTGTCGCGAGCACACAATTCTGGAACTCCCTCCATAATGGCATTGTAGGTTTGCCTACACCAAATAGACTGGAGTGGCTCAAGGCGGCAGATCACTACTATCTTTTCAAGTACAACAAAGGATGGGCAAAAGAACCTTTGTCTGTGCTCTGAAAAACCTATGACCTTATATATTAAAAATAATTGTGGCCCCCAGCACTGATTCCTGTGGCATTCCAGCAGTTAAAGGTTGCCTTTCTGAAAGAGTTTGTTATGAAGAGAGATTTGACAGACTAGGGTTGTTTTCCTTAGAGCAGGGGAAACTAAAGGGGACATGATTGAGATGTATAAAATAATGAAGGACATAGGTGGGGTAGACAGGAAGGAACTTCTCTCTTTTGGGAGGGATCAATGACCAGGATGAATAGACTTAAGATAAGGGGTGGGAGATTTAAAGGGGATATTACCCCCTCTGTCTTCTCTGCTCTGAGGAAAACAATCCCAGTTTATCCAATCATTCTTCATAACTAAAACTCTCCAGCCCAGGCAACATCCTGGTAAATTTTCTCTGCACCCTCTCCAATGCAATCACATCCCTCTTATAATACAGATTCCAGAACTGCACACAGTTCTCATGTTGTGGTCTAACCAATGTTCCATACAGTTCCAGCATAAAGTCCTTGTTCTTGAACTCTATACCTTGGCTAATAATTAGAAGTATTCATATGCCTTCTTAACTACTGTATCAATATTTCCTGCTACCTTAATGGACTGGTGGGCATATACACCAAGGTTGCTCTGATCTTTAGTGCTTTCCAGAATCCAACATTTCATGACAAATTCCCTTGTCTTCTTTGTCCTGCCCAAGTGCATCACCTCACACTTATCTAGATTGAATTCCATTTGCCACTGATCAGCCTGTCTATATTGTCCTCTGATCTAATGCTATCTTCCTCATTTTTTGTCACCCCACCAGTTTTTATATCCTCTGTGCATTTACTGCTCAACTCTCCTACATTCAAGTCTAAGTCATTTATGTATACATCACAAACAGCAAGGGCCCCCTTACGGATCTCTGCAGAACTCCACTGGATAAAGTTTTCAGTCACAAAAGAATTCCTCGACCGTCATTCCTGCCTCCTGCCACTCAGCCAATTTTAGATCTAATTAGCCAAATATCTTTGGATCCTAAAGATTCTGATCTTCACTATAATTCTCTCATGCAGAACCTTACAAAAAGCTTTGCTGAAATACAAGTAGACTACATCAAGTGTATTGATCTATACACCTCATCGCCTCTTTAAAAATTCAATCAAATGGTCAGACATACCCTCCTATGTTCCAGTAAATGAACACAACAAAGTCCTAATTGTGTAATTTGCAAATTCATAGATGTTCCAAATACAATAGCTTTGTTGTTTCAGATCTTCAATTTCATCCGCACTTTCTTCATCAACTTAAGAACAAGAGTATTTCACTGGAGGCTACATCTGTGTTAATAAAATTATTAATTCAGGCTCTTTTGCAAGGAATAACTACGCTTTTCAAAGATTTTATTGTACAGTAATCTTAAATTCCTAACTCTGTCCTGATCCTTTTCACTCAGTGTCTAGGTAGCATTTTCGCCAGTTTATTCCACGCACAGTTGTAGGATTAGTAGGGAAACTAACATTTTATGATTGATATAGTTTAGTTATGATCACAGAATAAAGTATTTCCATTAACCAATCTAATATTGTGTTATTCTGCACAAGTATAGCCAATGCAGATCTTGGCACTGTAGCATCACGTGACTCTATTTAGCTTCATTTGACAAAGAACTACACTATGGGCTTGTAAATTGTGTGAAGACAACAACCAGATGCTTTAGAGTTACTCCTGTGGGGCCTCTGTTTAGCTTATGTGTCCATCCTTCCAATGTTGAATAAGTAAGAGGTAGCTCTTACCAAGAAATCCTAACCACAGTCGTGTCCTTTTTTGATGTGTTAGAGTACAGCATTTGACTAAATGTAAACTTTGTATCAGAGGTCAGTTTATAATTCTATAATTCTTCAGATTGAGTATACCTTGTATCATCATCATTGGCAGTCACTCACGTATTGAGTCTGAATGTCCACGTAGGAAATTCTGTGTCACTGGTCATGGGTTCTGTGGGTCCTTGTGTGGCTGAAGAGCCTGACGCTAGAGCGACATCACTGACCACACACTTGTCAGGTGTCTGCAGGTCAAATTGATCTTTGGCCCTTGAGATCACTGGCATTCCTTTCTCCAGTTCCATTTCCATACTTACTTCTGCTGACAGACTTTCTTAAAGAATTACGTCCCTTTGTAGAGGAGTTTCCTTGAAGTCACTTTCCCCTGAAGAAAGATCTCCCATGTGTTGACATCTATGTTGTATTCCTTGAGGAAAGCCTTCAGGAGTCTCTAAAACACTACGTTCGTCCTCCTCCTCATTCCAGTGCCTTCCATAAGCTGGATGAAGATTTCCTTTGGCAGTTGGAATTCAGGCATCCTAAACAAGTAGCTGGCTCAGCAGTGTATATTTTGGATGATTGTGGCCTTGATGCTAGTGCTATTGACTCCTTCAAGGATGCTAACATTAGTATTCCTAACAATGTGTAGAGATTTGTATACTTACTAATCTATGAGTTTTTACACAAAGGAGAACATTGATTGCTTCTAAGCATTCAAACACAGCAAAAATAAGAATAATTAGAACAAATGACTCTCAGGGAAAAAAAACTGTCAGTGATAAGTATCTGATTTAATTTTAACTCCAACAAAAGTGAGAATTGAGACATGGACTCAAGAATACCAATCTTTGGATCCTTTTTTGAAAATGCCTCTCTTTTTCTTTAACAAGAGGTTGCGAGCATTCAAACTAGTCTCTTATCGTAGTAAAGAGTCATTAAGTGACAATGTCAAAAATGATTGAAAAGGAGGCCTACGGATAAGAAACCAGAAAGGAGGTTGTGGGAGGTGACATCAGTTGATGTCCATCACCCTTAAAAAGCCAATTAGAGATTGATCATGAGCCCCTTAATCCAATTAGCAATAAATCTGACTTAATCTAGGTCAATCCGAATGTAATGGTATAATTGATCATGCTGTAGGTTGTGGCTTGGAAAGAGTTAAGCAACAGCTTTTGGTGATAAATGTGCTTGAAATTTTGAAGTCATCTTACTTCCAATCAGGAGTGGAAGGCTCTCGAGGCATTGGAGAGAGATTGAGAAGCTGAGACTTGACTGGCATCTAAGCTGAACTGAAACACAAGAAAGTCACTACCCTGCTTTAAAAGTTATACTCATAACCCAAGTAAACTTACTGGAGTGCACCACACTGTCTTATGTTGCATTATTGGTTAAAGTCTCAAAAGAACACATAATTTTGGGATTTGAGTTTAAATTATATAAGACTCCTAAAACTTATACAGTAGATGTGCATCCATTGTCCAATACTGAACAGTTGAAAGACTGCCACCATTACTGACTGACCAATACAATGCTCTCTCTTTGATCTGATTCTCCAACTTCTTTCTCCAAATCCCCAGTTTCATGTTTGGGTTTGAATACTTTTGAAATTTGCAACTATTTGCAAGAGTCATTGGCGTGGTTGTACTTTGAATGCTGAGGCATTGATTGACTACACCCTGAGCATTTCTGGGCTTCATTTACTTATTGTAAATCCCAATTTCTCTTTCCTTCCAAAATTATCAATAGTATTCTGGCCCATTTCTATTAGTTTCAGTTCACCTTTTGTACTGTCACCTGTGACTTGTGTCTACACCATCTTGCCAATTTGTTAACATTGTATCACTCATTTTCTGTCATAACACTGATTGCTCCTCTGTGCAACAAATATTGCTGAGAAGGAATGCTTTCCTAGGAACTGTTTCATTGCTTCTGATATTTGTTCTCGTATCTATAGTGTAACTCCTGTCAAAACTAGAAGTCCCAGAGATAGTAGGAACTGCAGATGCTGGAGAATCTGAGATAACAAGGTGTAGAGCTGGATGAACACAGCAGGCCAAGCAGCATCAGAGGAGCAGGAAGGCTGACGTTTCGGGCCTAGACCCTTCTTCATTTTCTGAAGAAGGGTCTAGG
>NC_063374.1:1013184-1028178 GCF_021869965.1 Rhincodon typus | reverse complement strand
CTCCCTAACTCCCCACCTACATTCACCTTTACTGGCTCCAACCCCGCGTCTTTGACCTGTCTGTCTCCTCTCCACCTATCTTCTCCTTTAACCATCTTCTATCCGCCTCCCCCTCTCTCCCTATTTATTTCAGAATCCCCTTCCCCTCCCCCATTTCTGAAGAAGGGTCTCGACCCGAAACGTCAGCTTTCCAGCTGCTCTGCTGCTGCATGGCCTGCTGTATTCATCTACATTATATAGTTATTTAAAACATCAGGACCAGGAATTGTTAGCCTTTGAATGTGGAAGAAAGATATTTTTTCTTTGGGAACAGGTTTCAAACATCAATGTTACTGAAAAAGTACCAAGTGAGCATATTCCAGTGAAGTGATTGTACAAAGAGCTTTAACCAGTTACACAGCCTGAAAGAAACATTGCATCATTCAACACAGGGAAAAGCCTGTATTTGGATGAGGATCCAATTGACCATCCAACCTGGAATGTCACAATGGCACCCACATCACGGAGAAACTGTGGATACGTGGGAACTGTGGGAAGAGATTTAGTTGTCCATCTCACCTAGAAACTCATCAACGTACTCAGACTGGGGAGAGACCCATTCATTTGTTCTGTATGTGGGAAGGGATTCAGTCAGCGATCTAGCCTAGTGTCACACCAGCGAATTCACACTGATAAGAAACTTTTTAAATGTTCTGTATATGGGAGAAGCTTTAAGAGCTCTGGGTGTTTAATTCAACATCAGTGACTTCACATGGAAGAGAAGTCATTCATCTGCGTCAAATGTGGCAAGAGGTTCAGGTCTTCATCTCAACTCTCAAAGTATCTACCAAAGGAGAAAGACAATTCACCTGCTCTCAGTGTGGAAAGAAGTTCAGATGTTCATCTCGCCTGACTGAACATATACGTGTTCACACTGGGGAGAGACCGTTCTTCTGCTCAGAGTGTGGGAAGGGGTTTACCACTGACGGAGCACAAGCAGGTTCACAGTGGGGAGAAGCCATTTGTCTGCTTCATGTGTGGGAAGGGATTCACCACATCATCCCAACATCTTACACACCAGGCTGTTCACAGTGGGCAGAGATCATTCTCCTGCTACTTGTGTGGGAAGGGATTCAGTTATTTATCCACTTTACAAAGACATCAGCACATTCACACCAGATAGAAACCATTCACCTGCTCCCAGTGTGGAAAGAGATTCACTCAGTCATCCTACCTGCTGAGATACCAACAAGTTCACAAGAGACTCCAGGGGTTAGGTTCTCCTGCTCTTCCTGCTTTTTGTTCTGTCCTAGATGTGACTATGCTCATTTTTGCAGAATTCTGACATTCTGCGCTTTCGAGTTTATTGTCTAATCAATCATCTTTGTCTGTAACATCATGTGCCAACTATTTGATTTCTCCAGAATAATAGGAGAACAATTGTCCTCCTCTTATTGACTACTCCGTTTTTGGGATGGAAAGCTGACAATTACCCTGAATGTTGCTGCCTACGATCTTGGATTTAGATAGAGATGAATGCACTGCTTGTGATTTCCCAAATTTCCTTAAATCCTGGAAAAGAAACAATGGATTTATTTTATTATTCTTGCATGAGATGAGGATATTTCTGGTGAGGCCAGTATTTGTTACCCATCCTGAATAGCCATTGACACTGTCAACTTTTTTTTTTGTTCATTCATGGTGATGGCCACCATACTCAGCTCCGTCCCCTGACTCTCTCAAAGTTTTGGGATATTATTTGTCTTCCAGTGTGAAGACTGACGCAAAGTAATTATTCAGTTCCACAGCCATTTCCTTGTTCCACACTACTACTCTCCACCGTCATTTTCCAGCGGTCCAATGTCCAGTTTTGCCTCTCTTTTGCCCTTTATATATCTAAAGAAACTCTTACAGTCCTCCTTTATATTACTGGCTAGCTTACCCATATATTTAATCTTCTTCCTTGTTTTTTTTTTGTTGCCCTCTGTTGATCTTTGTAAGCTTCCCAATCCTGTGGTTTCCCACTGCCCTTCACCACATTTATATGCTTTCTCTTTTGCTTTTATACTATCCCTGACTTCCCTAGTCAGCCATGGTTGCCTCATCGTCCCTGTACCATGCTTCTTTTTCCTAGGGATGAATTTTTGTTGTGTCTCCTGAATTACTCCTACAAACTCCTGCCATTGCTGTTCCACTGTCTTTCTTGCTAGGCTCCTCTCCCAGTCAATTCTGCCCAGCTCCTTCCTCATGCCTCAGTAGTTGCTTTTGTTCAGCTATAATACCATTACCTCTGATTCTATCTTCTCCCTTTCAAATTGCAGAGTAAATTCAATCATATTATGATCACTGCCTCCTAAGGGTTCCTTCATCTTAAGCTCCTTTATCAAGTCTGCCTCATTGCACAACACTAAATCCAGTATTGCCTGTTCCCTAGTGGGCTCCACCACAAGCTGCTCCAAAAAGCCATCTCATAGACATTCCACAAATTCCTTTTCTTGCAATCCACTACCAACCAGATTTTCCCAGTCCACCTTCATATTGAAATCCCCCATGATCACTGTAACTTTGCCTTTCTTACACATCTTTTCCATGTCCTGGTGCATCTTGCGCCCCAGCTCCTGACTACTGTTTGGAGGCCTGTACATAATTCCAGCTACGGTTTTTCTTTTACCTCTGCGGTTCCTCAATTCTACTCACACAGATTCTACACCATCTGACCCTACTTTGTTTCTTACTATTGATTTAATTTCATCTCTTACAAATACGGCAACCACATCCCCTCTGTTCACCTGCCTACCTTTTGAGTAAGATGTATATGCTTGGATAATCAACTTCTAATCCTGATCCCCTTGCAGCCATGTCTCCGTGATGCCCACCACGTCACATCTGTCAAGTTTGATCTGAATCTTCCCATGTTCCTGAGTGGGATATGCGACTGAAACACTTTCATTATGTTTCCCCCTATTTTCGTAATTAAGATTGAAATGTTTGCTCCAGTCCCACAGCCATAAGAAAGGACCAGTTTTCTCCGGGAATTTGACACAAATCAGGTTTCCAAACAAGGGAAAATGTCAGCCAATGAGGGAGAGCCAGACCCAGCCCCGCTTCAGTTCACTCCTATTGGTTGGAGGACCAGTAGCCCCGGGTCATTCAGACCGCCCCCTTTTCTTATTGGTCGGTAGTCACCATCAATCAGCTGGGAGTTGGAGAATGCGCAGTGCTGGGCTGAAGCGCCTGTCGTGACACAGCGGCTGAGATTCTAACAGGTGAGTGTGCATGGGATAGATCTGGCGGGTTAGTTAACGTAGAAAAGCTTCCTAAACAATATGAGATCTCTAACTGAATTATAAATAGCTCTTGTTACTTTTTTTGCACCGGTGGGGCCTCAGACAGCGCGGAGTTCTTCCGGTGTAAGGCGTGGGCGAAGGGCCGCATTCCTCATCAAAGCGTTGCGCATGTGCAGTAGCTGTCTTTTGGGGCAAGATGTCACTGCGCGTGCGCAGTTGCCATCTATAGGGAGCAACTTGCCCAGAACGTGCCCATTATCACTTTTTTTGGGATGGGTTGAATGCGTGCGCCACGTCCTGAAGTCGGATCCAGTGGGGATATCCCCGGGAGCAACGGTCCCATTTGTTCTTCGTTTCTTATTTAATACCGGCGGCATGGTGGCTCAGTGCTTTGTGCTGCTGCCTCACAGCACTAAGGACCCGGGTTCGATTGCACATTTGTACAACTTTGCACATTCTCCCCGTGTCTGCGAGGGTTTCTTCCCTCAGTCTAAAAATGTACAGCCTAGTTAGATTGGCCATGGGACATGCTGGGTAATAGGGAAAAAGCAGGCGGGTGGGTCTGGGTGGGATGCTTTTCGGGGTATTGGTGTAGACTCGATGGGTTGAATGGCCTGCTTCCACACTGTAGGGATTCTATGTATGTTCTATGTAACACAATTCCAGTGTCTCTAGCTGGCTGATTATTCATTACTCATCCCTAATCGCTCGTCAGCAGGTGGTGGTGAACTGCTGCAGACGTCAGGGTGCAGTTCCATCCAAAATGCTGTTAGGAAGGAATTTCCAGGATTTTGATCCAATGATTCTGAAGGAGTGGCAGTTTATTTTCAACCCAGGATAGTGAGTGGCTTGGAGGGGAGCTTGCAGGTTGTGGTGTTCCCATCTTCCTGCTAGCCTGCTCCAAGGTATCGCTCAGGGGTTTAGAAGGTTCTGTCTAAGGAGACTGGGAGAGTTGCTGCAGTGCATCCTTAGATGATACACGCTGTGCATTGATGTGGAGAGTGTTTTGCTGGATGTCAAGCTTTGAGTGGTGTTGGAGGTGCACTCATCCAGACATGTTTAAAATACGTTTGGAAGAAGTTCAGAGAGGATAATACCTGGCATGTTTTATGAAGTAAGGCTAGATTGGCTAGGCCTGTATCATTTCCAGTTTAGGACAGCCAGTGGTGGTGTAATTGAAACATATAAGATCCTGACGGGACTTGATTGGGTGGATGGTGAAAGGATGTTCTGTTGTGTATGAGAATCTAGAACTGTGGATCATTAGTTTTTAAAAAGGTGAGGAAATTTGTTTTTCTCAGAGTTGAGAGTCTTTGGAAGTCCTTTCCTCAAAAGGCAGTGGATATAGATTCTTAAAATATTTTTTAAGGCAGAGGTAGATAGATCTTAGATTACCAAGAGGGATATGCAGGAAGGTAGAAATGAGGTTAAAATGAGATCAGCCATGATCATATTCAATGGCAGAGTAGGCTTTAAGGGCCAAGAGGCCTACTCCTATTCCTCGTTTGTATGTTTTGTTATATTCCATCACACCCTTGATTTGTCTTGTGATTGATAGACAGGTAAAGGGAAGTTAGGAAGTGAGTGACTTCATTCCCAGCCTCATGTAGCCAAACTATTTGTACAGTATAGGTAACATGCATTTCAGTTTCTGGTCAACCATAACCCCAAGTATGGTGATTGTGGGAGATTCAGTGGCCCCATTGATTGTTAGCTGTGGACAATTAGACCCTCTGTTATCAACACTTTTTTTTGCACAATTATCATTTGCCACTTATCAGCATAACTGGATGTTGTCCAGGTCTTATCAAACAGGCACAGGCAGGTTCAGTACCTAAAGGAGTCATGAATGGTGCAACCATTAGTAAACAGCCACTGTTTTGGAAAGAAGTTCATGAAGATGGTTGGGCCCTAGGTCACTATCCTGAGGTACTGGGGCTTCTGTCGTGCAGGGGTAGTGTCCCTACACCTCTGCCAGAAAAGCAGGGTTCAAGTCCCACCTGCTCCAGAGGTGTGTTAAAACATATCTGAACAAGTTGATTAGAAGGTAGGTGAGGTACTGGGCTCTTATGGCACCATGATAGTATCCCTCCCTCTGAGCCAGAAGGCCTGGGTTAAAGTTGTGCTGGCTCCAGATGCATGCCATAACATGTTCGCTGAGCACGACAAGTCAACAACCTCATCCACAACGTGAGTTACAGATCTTTGCCAAAACTTTAAATAACATGTCTAATCAGTTGATTGGAAATATCTGCTGAGGTACTCCATGCAGCGATGACTGAAATGATTAACCTTCAACAAGCACAACCATCTTTCTTTGTGCTAGTTATTACTGCAACCAAGGGAGAATATTCCCCTCAATTCCCATTGACTCCAGCTTTTGCTCAAGTTCCTCAGATGCTGTTTTGATGTTGAGTACAGTCACACTCACCTCGTTGAGCTGGTTTTTGCTGAGCAGATGCTTAATAGCACTGTCTACATCCCCATCTATCACTTTTCTGATGTTTGAATGTACCAATGGGGTGGGTAGTTGGCCGGGTTGTATTTGGCTTGGTTTTTGAAGACAGGACATACCTGGGTGACTTTTGTAAACTCATTTTCAGGGTATTCCAAGTCGAGCATTTTGTTGAGTTTTTATGACAATCCAGCAGCTTTCATGGTCACGTTTTTTAAAATTGTGCCTGCTTCAGACACTACCCGATTCATTCAGCTCCATTTCACGTCCTGCCTTTGTGGTTTTGTGGGAGCTCTCACACTCCTTTTTTTTTCTTGTTTTTAAATCAATTTTACAGATTATTAGAAGGGGAGGGTTTCCAGGCAGGAAACTGCAACCAAACATCCCATCAGTATCTGACAGTCACCCATTTATCACAACTTGAATCTCGTAGGATTTTGAAGATGGATGGAAAAAGCACCATTCACAATGAGGAAAAACCATACACATGTTCTCTATGTGGACGAGGCTTCTGCCGATTATCTGGCCTGTCAGAACATGGATGCAGTCACAAGGGGAAGAAAGCTTTGAAATGTACAAACTCTCGCAAGGGATTTAATTCGCAATTAATGCTGGCAAACCGTCGGTGCATTCAAACTGGTGAGCGGCCTTTCACCTGCTCCAAGTGTGGGAAGGGATTCACTTGTTCATCCACCCTGCTGAATCACCGGCGTGTTCACACTGATGACAGACCTTTTGCATGTCTGGTGTGTGGGAAGTGCTATAAAAGTTCACGGGAACTGATTGCCCATCAACGTGTTCACACTGGAGAGAGACCATTCAGGTGCCCTCACTGTGGAACTGGGTTCAGAAGATCATCTGACCTCACTGTGCACCAGCGTGTTCACACAGGGGAAAAGCCATTCGCCTGCTCCAGTTGTGGGAAGGGATTTAGCACACCATCCCACCTGCGAAGGCACCAGCGGGTTCATAATGGAGAAAGACCATTCATCTGCTCTGAATGTGGGAAGGGATTTATTTGTCCATCCACCCTGCTGAACCACCGCCGTGTTCATACTGATGAGAGACCCTTTAAATGTCAAGACTGTGGAAAGTGCTATAAAAGTTCTGGAGACTTAATTGCCCACCAGCGTATCCACACTGATGAGAGACCGTTCCGGTGCTCTCGGTGTGGGAATGGGTTCAGGAAATCTTCTCAACTGACTGTACACCAGCGAACTCACACTGGGGAGAGACCATTCACCTGCACCGTGTGTGGGAAGGCATTCACTCGGTCATTCCACCTACTGACACACAAACGGGTTCACACTGGGGAGAGGCCATTCTCCTGTCTTGAGTGTGGAAAGGGATTCACTCAGTCATCCCACCTGCTGACACACCAGCGAGTTCACACTGGGGAGAAACCATTCACTTGCCTTGAGTGTGGGAGAGGATTCAGTCAGTCAGCCAGCCTGCTGAAACACCAGTACATTCATAAGTAACTACAACAATTGGGTTTTGTTATTGATCGCATGTTCATTGAAGTCTGTTTTTGCCAATTTTCATAAATATCACCCCAGTTATTGGTGTTAATATTCTGCAAAGCAATCAGATAAACCAGCTTTGTCTTTTAAGGCAATGTCTTGATGCTTTTTAATATCTTCAATACAAGTTAATTCCTTTGAGTTTGCCCTCTCCCTGTTTCCTCCATCCTCACCTCAACAAGTACGAAGAGCTCAGGGATGTTTTTGTCACTAAGATCAAGAAAATCTGATCAACAGCTTCTGTTGCTTCCGTTTCTTTCACAAGGCACTGAGCCAAACTGCTTCTGAAATTCCACACTTATTCAAGCCTTGAACCCACATCTTTCTTTGGTTTCTCTGTTATATTACTTCATACCCTCTCAGAGCTCACCTTGTTCATGAGACCCACCTTCTACTCCCGTGATCGGCCAATCTCTGAACTTCTCCACAGATCATAGAGCTGTACAGCATGGAAACAGCCTTTGGTCCAGCTCGTCTATGCAAACCAGATGTCCTTAACTAATCTAGGCCCATTTGGCACATATCCCTCTAAACCCTTCCTATTCATGTACCCATCCAGATGCCTTTTAAATGTTGTTGTACCAGCCTCCTTCACTTCGTCTGGCACTCATTCCATACACGCACCACCCTCTGTATGAAAAAGTTGCCCTTTAGGTCCCTTTTAAATCTTTCCCTTCTCGCCCTAAACCTATGCTCCCTAGTTTTGGACACCCCTACCCTGGGGAAAAGGCTTTGGCAGTTCACCCTATCCCTACCTCTCATGACCTTATAAACTTCTATAAGGTCACCCCTCAGGCTCCAATGCTCCAGGGAAATAGCCCTAGCATCTTCCCTATAGCTCAAAACCTCCAATAATGGTAATTTTTGGACAGAAGGAGAGAATAAAGAAACTTTTGACTCTAGTGTAGTTGCAAACTACCCCACCTCTAAACTCGCTTGCCTCTCCACATCCTTGTAATTAGGCTCGTAAAGACAGGGGAACCCTCTAGGCAGTTAAAAACTATTTAGATTAATTCTTGAAATTTCAGCATACAAGGCTAAAAGCCAAGTGAAATGGGATTAGAATTGATAGGTGCAGACACTATATCATCAAACATCTATGTGCTGAAGGGCCTCTCTTTGTGGTGTAGACACTCCCTGACTTTGTCACTCTACGCCTTCAGAATTTAGCAAAGAAGGACCAAGGGATTGATTAAGAAGGGGAAAATAGAGTACGAAAGTAAGCTTGCAGGGAACATAAAGACTAATGCTGAGAGTTTCTATAGGAAGAGGAGAGAAGGAGATTGGTAAAGACAAATGTAGGTACCCTACAGATAAATGGGGGAATGTATAATAGGGGACCAAGAAATGGCTGAAGAACTGATTACGTACTTTGGTTCTGTCGTCACAAAAGAGGACGCAAATCATATACCAGAATTGTTGGAGGATGCAAGATTTAGTGAGAATGAAGAGCTGGGAATATCAATATTCGTACAGAAATGGTGCTGGGGAAATTGTTGGGATTGAAGGCTGATATCAGGCCCTGGGAATTTAATCTACATCCCAGAGTATTTATGGAAGTAGCTGTATAAATAGTAGATGCATTGGTGGTTATCTTCCAGGATTTTATAGATTCTGGAACAGTCCCTGCAGATTGGAGGGTGGCTAATGTCACTGCAGTATTCAAAAAGGGGTGCAGACAGAAACCGGAATTATAGACCAGTAAGCCTAACGCTGGTAGTGGGGAAAGTTCTCAAATCAATTGTCAAGGATTTTATAGCAGAGCATTTAGAAAGCAGTGGCAGGATCAGACAGTATCAGCATGGATTTATGAAGGGGAAAATCATGCTTGACAAATCTGTTGGAATTCTATGAAGAAGTAACTGGTAGAGTTGCCAGTCGATGTAGTATATTTGGACTTTCCGAAAGCGTTGACAAAGTTCCACAAGAGATTAAAGAGCATGGGATTGGGGGAAGTGTATTGAGATGGGTAGGAAACTGGTTGGCAGAGAGGAAACAAAAAGAATAGGAATTAATGGGCCTTTCAAATAGGCTGGCAGTAACTAGTGGGGTGCCACAGGGATTGGTGCTGGGACCCCAGCTATTCACAATTATATATAAATGATTTGGATGAGGGAGCAAAATGTAAACTCTCCAAGTTTGCAGATGATAGCAAGTTGGGTGAGAGGGTGAACTGTGACGAGGATGCAGAGATCATTCCGCATGATCAATGGGCAAATCAATGGCAGATGCAGTATAACTTGAATAAATGTGAGGTTATTCACTTTAGAAGCATTGCTGGAAGCTGGGAGAGGGGAGTGTGCGGCGGGACCTGGGTGTCCTTGTGCACCACTCGCTGAAGGTAAGCATGCAGCTGCAGCAGGTGGTTTTAAAAAAAAGCAAATGGTATGTTGGCCTTCATTGCGAGAAGTTTCGAGCACTGGAGCAGGGATGTGTTGTTGCAGTTGTACAGGGCCTTAGTGAGACCACACTGGAATATTGTGTGCACTTTTGGTCTCCTTTTCTGAGGATGGATGCTCTTCCCCTCCAAGGAGTGCAGCGAAGGTTTGCCAGGCTGATTCCGGGGATGGTGGATCTGACCTATGAGGAGAAACTGACTAGATTGGGATTGTTTTTGCTAGAGTTCAGATGAATGACGGTGGGGGGGGGGGAAGAGTCTCATACAGACTTATAAAATTCTAACAGAACTAGACAGAGTGGATGCAGGGAGGATGTTCCTGTTGGTGGATGTGTCCAGAACCAGGGGTCAGTGTATGAGGATTTGGGATAGACAATTTAAAATGGAGATGAGGAGACATTTCTTCACCCAAAGAGTGGTGAGCCTGTGGAATTCATTACCACAGGAAGTAGTTGATGCCAAAATATTGAATATATTCAAGAGGGGACTAGATATAGCACTTGGAGCAAATGGGATCAAAGGTTACGGGGAGTATGCAGGAGTAGGCTATTGATTTGAACGATTAACCATGATCATGAAGAATGGCAGAGCAGACTCGAAGGGGCAAATGGTCTTCTCCTGCTCCCATCTTCTATGTTTCTAATCAATCTAGAGGAACACAACACACTGGGTGGCATGGTGGCTCAGTGTCTGGCACTGCTACCTCACAGTCAGGGATCTGGATTCAATTCCACCCTGGGTGACTGTCTGTGTGGAGCTTGCACATTCTCCCCATGTCTGCGTGGGTTTCCTCCGGGTGCTCCCACAGTACGAAGATATGCAGAATTTGGTGGACTGGCCATGTTAAATTGCCCACAGTGTCCAGGAATGTGTATGTCAGTTGGATAACCTATGGGGAATGCAGGGCTAAAGGGATAGGTTAGGCGCGTGGGTCTCTGAATGGGATGGTCTTTGGGGAAGTGTGGACTCGATGGGACAAATGGCCTGCTTGCACATTGTAGGAGTTCTATAAATCTATGACATTGTGTGCAGGAACCCTAGAAATCTGGAGATTTTGACAAGGGATTTGATTTTCTGTCCCAGCTGGAATTTCATCAGTGCAGTCACGAAGCAGAGAGACTGTTCACCACCTGTGTATGTGTGGGGATGGATTCTGTCACCAGTGGGCTCACCATATGGGATGACCTCTCATTTTGTTTTGTCATTTCATAGAGGCTTCAAAACAACATCTAGTTTGTTAATATACCAGAGAGTCTGTACTGAGGAGAAACCATTCACCTAGTCCACGTGCAGGAAGGGATTAATTCAGTCACCACATTTTACTAAAGATCAGCTTGTTCATAATGATGAGAGACCTTTTACATATTCTGACAGTAAGAAAAGCTTTAACATCAGAATGAATTGCCTGAAACCCATAGTGAGCTCCCACTCGGAAGGGGTTATTCACTTGCTCAGTGTTTGGGAAGGAACTTTAGTCTTTTAAACATTCAACATATCAGTGAGTTTAAACTACATTTTGGGGAGGTGGTGGCCTAGTAATAATTTCACCCTATTAGCAATCCAGAATCCCAGACCAGTGCTCTTGGAAACTGGGTTTGAATCCCACCGTGGAAGATGGTGAAATGTGAATTCAGTAAAACATTCAGAATTAAGAATGACCTAATGGTGACCACGTAACCCTTGCCAATTGTTGTAAAAACCTATCTGGCTCACTTGTGGCTTTTAGGGAAGGGAATCTATCATTCTTGTCTAGTCTACACGTGACTCCAGATCCACTGCAATATGGGTGACTCTTAAATGCCCTCTGGGCAATTAAGGATGGGCAATAAATAAGCTAGCAACACCCACATTCCGTGAACAAATGACACCAAAGTATGTTCCGTGTCTCTGAATCTATATACAAAAAGATTCAATCAACTCTGCTACTCCAAAAACCTGAAATACAAAGTGGAAAGATGCTGTACCCACGCTTCCCGTGTGGAAACATTTCTGATAAAAGCACAGGGTTTATCATTTACCATCGTTGCAGGTTGTTGCCTCTTAAAGGTTAAAAATACGTTCTGTTTTTACAGAAATATCTGTATGGAGATCTCTTTAAACAAGCTCAAACTAGACAACAGTGAGGTATTGGTGAAATGTCTTTAATTTTTCTTACACAACCCACCACACACAGAGTTCAAAAGACTACTGGAGACTCAAGAACTCACCTGAAAAAGTAGTGAATGCATCATCCTAATCCAGTTGGACCAGGTCAAACTGCCAGAGCTTTTGTGTATTGATCCTTTTTGACTTTTGGTCCTGTTAAATTGCTGACATCAACACATTCTGGTTATTTATCAAAATGGAACACACTCACCCTTTAATAAATCTTGTAAATTATGTATTAGTGAGTCTGTACCACAGTCATTTTCTCATGGTTTGTAGATTAAATCTCTCATGAAAAGATGAGATAGTAATAACATCTTTATATTTAGTCCTTCACTTGACCTTCTGGCTTTGAGCCAAAAATATACATTGTCTGCTCTTTCAGTTCATTAATCTATACATGTGTGTTCACAGGTTCTAATTCTGACCTCCTAGACCTGTCTGCCACAGATTGTTCATTGTTCATTGTCATGGGTGTAAGTGTCTATACTATAGATAAATACGTAATAAAGTTATGAGGATTATTTGGGAGTTTCCTGCCTGGCTTCTTTGTCTACGATCGTCCCCTTGAGATTCATGAAGATGTTTACTATTGGTGATACAACTGAATCTCTTCCTAAAGCATACCATCAGTTTATGGGAAATAGCTCCAGCTGTAACATCAAGCGAAAAGTAGAGGCTGTGATTATCCAGGGGTGTCTTCCTGTATTTTACTCTATTTCCCACAGGGGCTGATCACCCAGGTGGCAATGAACCATTCAATGTTAAAGTTTTGTATTGCCTTTGTGGCCACATTGTAGATTTGAATTTCAAAGAAAGAAGATCGGTTTGAAATTATTTAAATTGGTCCCTGGGGAGGCGATGGCCTAGTAGTAATATTACTGGACTGTTAATCCAGATAACCAGATAATATTCTGGGGACTGGGTTCGAATCGTGCCACAGCTCATGGTGGAATTTGAATTAAATAAATATCTGGAATTAACAATCTAATGATGACCGTGAATCCATTGTCAATTGTCAGAAAAACCCACCTGGTTCACTAACATCCTAAACTGCCATCCTTACCCAGTCTGGCCTACATGTGACTCCAGATCCGCAGCAATGGGTCTCAACTTTTAACTGCCCTCTGGGCAATTAGGGATGGGCAATAAATGCTGCCCAGCCAGCGATGCCCTCGTCCCATGAATGAATTTAAAAAAAACATTTCTGGAAAGCTGTGGCCTATGTAGACTCTGATTAATTTTAGTCAGGTTGCCCATCAACGTGCCAGGAAACACCTTTGTATGAGTGTGGCTATGTGTGTCTGTTTTGTGATTGGTTTCTGCTGGTGGAGGGGAATAGCTCTGTGTGTGAGGGTAAGGGCAGGGTAGTGGCTGTCTGTGTCCTTCCACCTGTGTGTAAGTGAGAATGAGACCAAAATGTGCTAGACAACAAGGTGCAGGGCTGGATGAACACAGCAGGCCAAGCAGCATCATAGGAGCAGAGAGGCTGACGTTTCGGGCCTAGACCCTTCATCAGGATTCTCCAGCATCTGCAGTTCCTACTACCACCAAAATGTGCTATGTGGATATGGCTTCTCCTTACCTGTAAAAGCATGTTTCACTCTCTCAGTCAATAATAACAATGTTGATGCTATGAGAACCCAGTGTACTGATTCGTATGATACTATAGGGAGATTTTTCACTGAGGAATGAAGCCAGGGGCTGATCGGTGCCGTGTAAAAACTGACATGTATCCAGCCAGACCGCACTTCTCCTAAAACAATATAAAGGGTCGTTAGCAATTCCTTTGTCTGTCCAACTGTCTTTCTCTCTCTCTTTGGGCTTTATCCTATCGTTTACTCCGTACCCTATCGTTTACTCCGTACCCCACCCACCTCCCTATTATCTGCATATAAACTGACGTTTTCCCAGCCACCATCAGTTCTGAGGAAGGGTCACCGGACCCGAAGCGTTAACTCTGTATTCTCCTTCACAGATGCTGCGAGGCCTGCTGAGCTTTTCCAGCAACTTTGTTTTTGTTCCTGATTTAGAGTATCCGCAGTTTTTTTGGTTTTTATAAAGGGTCTGCTACTTTCCAGATCCTTTCCTATCTCCTCACTATTATCCTCAGTACACAAATATCTTGTGTAAATCATCCTTCAATAGCACTACAGTTTCCACTGTAAAACTCCCATCAGTCTTACCAACCGATAGCAATGGAATTGCTGGAAGTACAGGAATCAGTTCCGAGTTACTCTAACTTTGATTGCGTTAAGGCGCACACTACAAGGGACAGTCTGCAATGAGTTATTCTTTTCCAGTCTGAGGACAAGGTGATTCTTCACCCGAAAGGGTCCGGCCCCCTTATTCATTCTGATTGGCTGGAGGAAGAACCGCCCTGCTCAGGACCACCAGCACCGCGAGATAACAAGGTGTAGAGCTGGATGAACACAGCAGGTCAAGCAACATCAGAGGAGCAGGAAAGCTGACGTTTCGGGCCTAGACCCTTCAGGAAAAGTTCATCCAGCTCTACACCTTGTTATCATAGATTCTCCAGCATCTACAATTCCTACTATCTCTCCACCAGCACCGCTCCCACTTCCTATTGGGTCAGGTCCGCTATCAATCATCCAGGACCTTTGGAATTTGGAGTACGTGCTCAACGCTGAGCCCGAAACGTAATAAGTGATGGCAGCAGCAACGTATGGCAGAGCGCATGCGCCGACGGCGTTTTGGGGCGGAATACTGAAGGGCGCGTGCGCAGCAATCCTGGATTGCTTCTGAAAACCGAAAAAAATTGCGGATGCTGTAAATCAGAAACAAAAAGCCAAAGTTGCTGGAAAAGCTCAGCAGGTCTGGCAGCATCTAATGAAAGAAATCGTTAACGTTTCGGGTCGAGTGACCCTTCCTCAGAACTGACGTTTACTCTGATTTGTCTCCACAGGTGCCACACCTGCTGAGCTTTTCCAGCAATTTCTGTTTTTTTTTGTTATCATATTGCTGCTTGTGGACTGACAGGGATAGGTTTTTCTGGATTTTACAGGGGACTTAGAAGCGAAAAATGTACACCGAGCAAACCTTCCCGCAAAAATGCTATCCCCTATTCCCAATTCCTTCGCCTCTGCCGCATCTGCTCCCAGGATGAGGCATTCCACTCCCGTACATCTCAGTTGTCCTCGTTTTTCAAGGACCGTAACTCTTCCCCCCCCCCCCCCCCCCCCCCCC
>NC_063374.1:992747-1013084 GCF_021869965.1 Rhincodon typus | reverse complement strand
CCTCCGGATCCAACACATCATCCTCTGACACTTCCGCCATCTGCAATCCAACCCCACCACCAAAGACATCTTTCCCTCCCCACCCCTATCTGCTTTCCGGAGGGACCACTCTCTCCGTGACTCCCTTGTCCGCTCCACACTCCCCTCCAGCTCCACCACACCCAGCACTTTTCTCTGCAACCGCAGGAAGTGCTACACCTGCCCCCATACTTCTTCCCTCGCCCCCATACTTCCTCCCTCACCCCCATCCCAGGCCCCAAGAAGACTTTCCACATCAAGCAGATGTTCACCTGCACATCTGCCAATGTGGTATACTGCATCCGCTGTACCCGGTATGGCTTCGGGGAAACCAAGCGGAGGCTCGGGGACCACTTTGCAGAACACCTACACTCGGTTCGCAATAAACAACTGCACCTCCCAGTCGCGAACCATTTCAACTCCCCCCTCCCATTCCTCAGACGACATGTCCATCCTGGGCCTCCTGCAGTGCCACAACGATGCCACCCAAAGGTTGCAGGAACAGCAACTCATATTCCGCTTGGAAACCCTGCAGCCCAATGGTATCAATGTGGATTTCACAAGCTTCAAAATCTCCCCTCCCCCTACCGCATCCCAAAACCAGTCCAGCTTGTCCCCGCCTCCCTAACCTGTTCTTCCTCCCACCTATCCCCTCCTCCCACCTCAAGCCGCACCTCCATCTCCCACTGACTAACCTCATCCCGCCCCCTTGACCTGTCCGTCCTCCCTGGACTGACCTATCCCCTCCCTAACTCCCCACCTGCACTCACCTTTTACTGGCCCCATCCCCGCCTCTTCGACCTGTTTGTTTCCTCTCCACCTATCCTCTCCTCTATCCATCTTCTATCCGCCTCCCACTCTCTCTCCCTATTTATTTCAGAACCCCCTTCCCCTTCCCCTCCCCCTTTTCTGATGAAGGGTCAAGGCCCGAAACGTCAGCCTCTCTGCTCCTATGATGCTGCTTGACCTGCTGTGTTCATCCAGCCCTGCACCTTGTTGTCTCGGATTCACCAGCATCTGCAGTTCCTACTATCTCAAGAGAAATTATTGTTCCTTCTGAGATATAGCTTTAAAATTCTGAATGGTTTACACAAGTTAGCCACTATGTGGCCCATGAATATATTAGAGTGACTATTAGTCAACACAGAAATTTGGAATATTTCCATTCTATTCCAAAATATTGCCTTTTCCATTAGTAGAATGGGGAATAAAACATAAAGTTGCTGGACAGACTCAGCCCTGACAGCATTTGTGATGAGAGACACAGAATCCAGCATGACTTCTTCAGAGCTGGTAGTCCATTTGGTAGAGTGTGGACTTTGTGATTGTGATTGCAACAATTTTTTTTAAAAAAATTCACTCATAGAATGTGGACATTGAGGCTAGGCCAGCACTTGTTGCCCATCCCTAGCACTTTTAAAAATAAACAAGATGGGAATGTGAGAAAAGGGGGATGAGAAATATAAGCTGAAAGGCTGAAATGATGTCAACAGAATAGAAGATTCCTGTTCAGCAGAATCTCCAGTATAGACAGAATGGCCCATTGTGTATTCTTTATTTTGTGTAATTTTTTGTTAACTCCTTTTACAGGCTATTAGAAGATTCACAGTCAGGAAAATCAGGCCAGACCTCTCACCGAGATGGCTCTCGATCTATCAGATTCTGAAGATTGCAGATCTGAAGTGATTTAATTGACCATCTCAGCTGGAAACTGTTGAGGTCATTCACCTACTTCTACTGATGGAAGGGATTTACACAGCTGGGAAACATGTTGACACGCCAGAAAGCTTGCAATAACGAACGGCTGTTCGCCTGCTCAGTGTGTGGGAAGCAATTTCATGGAATCATAGAATTTACCTGTTCGTTGAACCTGCTGGCACACCAACTCAACCACATTGATGAGGACCCTCTTCAGTGTTCTGCCTCTGGGGACAGCTGTGAAACATCTGAAGATGTGGTCCACCACCCGCAATTTCATGCTAATGAGAGACCAATTAGTTGTTCCCACTGTGGGAAGAGATTCAGCCAGCCCTTCTGCCTCGGAACACCAGCTCCTTCACACTCACAAGAAACCGTTCAGCTGCTCTCGCTGTGGGGAGAGTTTCAGCGAGTCAGTACATATCATTGAGCACCAGTAAGTTCACACGAAGGACAGGCCATTCAGCTGCTCCAACTGTGGGAAGACATTCACTCGGTCCTCCCACTACATTGACGACCAACTGGTTCACTCAGATAAGAGAACTTTTAAATGGTCTGAATGAGAAGATCTTTAAAAGACACAGTGAGGTGCTGAGACATGAGTGCACATTCACCAGGGAGCAACCTTTCAGTTGTCCTTGTGTGGGAGGACATTCACCCATCCAATCCACTTTCTGAAGCACAAGGGCACTCACACTGGGGAGAGACCATTTATCTGCTGTGTGTGTGGGATGGGATTCACTTGGTCATCCCACCTGTGACACACCAACGAATTCACACTGTCGGGAGGTCGTTCAGCTGCTTGGAGTGTTGGAAGACATTTACCCGCTCATTTGACCTGCTGGCACACCAATGGGTTCACACTGGGGAGAGACTATTCACCTTCTCCAAGTATGGGAAAGGATTTACTCGATCTTCCCATCTACTGAGACATCGTCCTGTTCACACTGGGGAGTAGCCGTTATCCTGCTCTGCGTGTCACTCTCAATGCTCTGAACATCAATGTATTTCGGTCCGATAAGAAAAGTTTGAAATGTTCTGAATGCGATAAGACCTTTAACAGTAACCTGCTGACAGACCAGTGTGTTCACACTGAGGAGACACTATTGGATGCTCTGGGTGTGGAAGGAGATTTGTTCACTCTACTGATCTGTGAAACACCGACGTACCCACAGCGGGGAGAGGCCATTCATCTGCTCTGACTGTGGGAAGAGCTTCGCTTAGTCAGCCAACCTGCTGACACATCGGCAAATTCACACCGGGGAGAAGCGTTCACCTGTTCTGAGTGTGGCAAGAGTGTTCACCCACCTGGTGAGACACCAGCAAAATTCACACTGAGGAGAGACCTTTCAAATGCCTGGACTGTGGGAAATGCTACAAAACCTTGGAGCATTTGATGTCTCATCATTGCGTTCACACTGAAAAGAGACCGTTCAAGTGTTCGTACTGCAGGACCCAGTTCAAGAAATCATCTCAACTATCTCTACACTTGCAAATTTGCACTGGAGAGAGGCCATTCACGTGCTCCGATTGTGTGAATGCATTTGCTCACTCAGGCAGCCTGCAGAGGTACCAGTCAGTTCACACCGTGGAGAAGCTATTCAGCTGCTCTGTCTGTGCCAAAGGGTTTGCTTGTTTACACCACCTGCTGAGACATCAGCAGGTTCACAAGTCACCAGCAACATTGGATTTTCTTGCCTTTTTGGCTAAGTGTCACATCCAGGACTGAACCTTCTCTCCTTTCCAGATTTACATTATCTCGCTTCTTGTAGTTTAGTTTACTCTCAGGGATGAGCCCCAGCTTCTGATATTTTGTAGAATGTCTCTCAAGCTTTGGGGTTCAGGAAAGGTATCACCGTAACTCATGAGATTATTAAAGACAAAGGCCAGTCTTTTAATTACAATCAGCCACTGGACTTAGTGTGTGTCCCACAGGATCTCTCTCACCTTCAAAATTTGAGTCGAACAGCATACCAACAGACCAGGTTTAAATTTCAAGACACTCAGTCCAAAGTTGTGCAGGTTACCTGGATTGGCCATGCTAAATTGCCCACAGTGTCCAGGAATATGCAAGCTAGGTGGATTAGCCATGGGAAATGCAGGGTTAGAGGTATAGGGTGGGGGTGCTGGATCTAGGTCGGATCTCTTTCGAATGTTGGTGTGGACTCCATGGGCTAGATGGCCTGCTTTCACACTGTAGGGATTCTATGATTCTATGAATTGTCAGGAAGAAAAATGTTGGCTCACTAATGTACTTTAGGGAAGGAAACTGACATCCTTTAACCTGGTCTGGTGCATAGCAAAGAGGTTGACTCAACTGCCCTCTCAGCAATTAGGGGTGGGCAATAAATGCTAGCCTAGCCAGAGACGCTCTCGTTCCTGCGAATGAATTTAAGAAAAAAATTGCTGTGCACCAATTGTTGTGTTTCCCAACAGTGATTGCACTTCAAAAGTATTTCTTTGCTGTGAAGCGCTTTGAGACTTCATAAAAGATTTGATAGGTGCTACATAAATGCACATCGCCTCTCTGTGTTTCGCCCGTAATAGAAATTGACTGAATTTTTGTCACAATAAAACCTTTGATGCGCACCCACATTTCAGAACAACAATGAGGCTTACATCCTTGCTCATGTCAGCTGCACTTGTGTAGTCAGGGGATGTGGAAAGAACTGGGCTTTTGTATGGAGATGGGAAACAGACCCTTGTGCTTACCTTGTGGTTGTGGTTTGCACAGGATCAGATTACAAATGTTGTGAAATAATTAAATATAAATATTTCAAGTGGTGCTGCAGCTTGTTAGCTCATATGTGGGGAGATCTCTGAACCCATGGTATTATCCCTGTTCTTGTGCTGGGTTGACTATCCTCTGTCCGTATTAATACAGAACTCAAAGTTTTAAATACATTGTATTATCCCTGTTCTCCATACAGGTAACTGTCCTCTATTTCTGAAGTGCTGTTAATAAAGTCACTAAAATACAATTGATTGCTGGGAACTTGATTCCCTGGTGTCTGAAATCACTAGATTCACTACTCCGAGTGAAAAAGCAAACACATCATTGCCCAGTTCTCCAGCTCAATAGGCAAAGGAGACTGTCTGTTATCTAATTCCTCGAGTAGGCAGAACAGAAGATGATCCCTCCTGTAAGAAACCCTTGAATCATTGGTAAATATCCTTCATATGTTACTGCACTCCAGCTGTCAGTTTCCATTATTTGAATTCAATGGACAGAGCAGTCATTCTTGAGCTACAAAAAACAGTTTAGGTCACGGCTCCAATCACCGCATTACAGGCAGTATGTCATCACAGAGACCACAGCAGAGGTTTATCTGGATATCGACATGACTGGTGAACTTTACCGATGAGGAAGGATTGGTTAGGCTGGAGTTGTTTTCTGTGGGATTGAAGAAGTTGACGGGATTGGGGTCAAGACAGTGGCTAGGAAGGACCTATTTCATTCATATGTTAAGAAAGATGTGAATTTAAAATAATTGTTGGAAAGATTAGAGAGGAGTGAAGGTAGAGGTTTTTCACCTAGAGCGTGGCAGTGGTTTGGAACTCGCTGTCATAAAGGGTGATAGTGGCAGAAACCCGCTTTTAACAAACACTCAGTTCTGCATTTGATGCGCTGTAACCTCCAGGGCTACAGACCAAGCAAGAAAGTAGGTTTAGACTAGAAAGCTCATTTCCAGCCAGTAAATACTGATTACCTGTATCTATATTTTAGTAAGTGGTGCTGAACGTGACCTCAGCCGGCACCAGGATATCTTCTCAAACCATCCGGTGGAAAATGACATGACGTCAATAATATCAGCTGAATCTACAGAGTCTCTGTAAACTCCTCAAACTCCACAACCCTCCTTTTAAGTACAAGTTATTGTTGGATTACACCCTGAAATTGACAATGTCGATCAGATTCTCCTCATCCACCAAAGCAGCAACTTTTTCACAAAACATAGATGACTTTAAAAGATGTGACCTTCTTTAACGGAAGCTGCATTGAGAATCTGTAACTGCTCCTTCTCTTCACTAATATCAGAAACGGCATCTCTTAGGATCCCTTCAAAAGGAGAGGGTGGATCCTGTCGGGTGGTTCCCCTCGCAGACTGCCAAAGTCGTTTGGCAGAATGCCTCATTGCCAGAACTTTCTAACAAGCACCAGGACATTGCTTGGCTGGTGGTGAGAGGGGCTCTGCCAGTGAGATCATTCATACACACCCGGGCTCTCTGCGCCACTGCACGCTGCCCTCGAGGTGGCTGCAGGGGTGACGAGACAGTCTATCACCTCCTTCTGGAGTGCGCCTATGCGCAGGAGGTCTGGAGGGGAATGCAGTGGTTTGTGTCGAGGTTCGTCCCGAGCAGCTCCATGACACGGGACTCCGTGCTCTACGGGCTGTTTCCCGGGACGCACACTGAGACCAACATCAACTGGGCCTGGAGGACCATCAATGCGGTGAAAGATGCTCTTTGGTCCGCCCGCAACTTGCTGGTCTTCCAGTTGAAAGAACTAACCCCGACCAAGTGTTGCAGACTGGCGCACTCCAAGGTTCAGGACTACGTGTTGAGGGACGCACTAAAGATTGGGGCAGCCGCCACCAAGGCGGGGTGGGGAAAGACCACCGTGTAAGACCCCTCGCCCGTACCGTATCAGGGCCCTGTTCAGAAACTGGGCCCAGCTGGCGCCTCGTCCAACTGGTCAGAGGACCAACTATGACTACGGGTAGAGATGACCGCCGGAGTTTTTCTTTTTCCTTTAGTTGGTGTACGTACCCCCAGGGTAACCCGGGGCGGCTAGCATCACCGGGTAGGTGAAAATTTGTTTTTTTTTGTATTTTGTACGAATAAAGTATATTTTTTTAAATAAAAAAAAATGGGGTTACCTCTGTTGTCAAAAGCTAGCTCCCAGTCGCCGCGATGCATAGCGGAGCGCATGCGCGCGTCGACACAGCCCGGAAGCCGGAAGAGAGAGAATTTCTCCCCTTCACTTAGAGGCTGGGATTTCTGTCCTTTCATTTCACAGAACATTCAATGGGATCTACTTCACAGTCGGCCAACTGAAACCACACGGCACATCAAGCTGTGACAGCATCATTCCATTCAACAGGATGTGTGGAAGGAAAAAGGTTTGTCTGTGGGGAAAGGTTTTAGAGATTAGTGTCCTAAGACCATAAGAAAAAGAACAGGAGACGTTTGTTTAGCCCTTCGAGTCTGTTCCACCATTGTCTAGGATAATGGCTGATCTGGCACTCCTCATGTCTATTTTCCTATCTTTACCCTGTAACCTTGATTCTTTATCAGGACGGGAATCAAATCTATCTCAGCCTTAAAATATACATAAGTAGTCTACCCCAACAGTTGTCTGTGGCAAGGAGTTCCAATTCTTCTGAGAGAACAAATTCCTCATCTCTGTCTTAACCTGGCACCCTTTTATTCTTCGGACTATGTCCTCTGGTCCCAGACACTCCCATGAGGGGAAATTACTCTCATTATTTACCCTGTCAAGCTGTTTAAAAATACTATATATTTCAATAATATCACCTCTCATTCTTCAAAATTCCAGTGAGTAGAGTCTCAACCTGTTTAACCTTTGCTCATAAGATAGTCCTTCCATAGAGGGATCATCCTCATGCATCTTTTTCTGAACTACCTCCAGTGAAATAACATCTTTCCTTAAATAAGGGGACCAAAACTGTTTACAGGACTCCAGAAATAGTCTCACCAGTGCTTGTACAGCTGCAATAAAACTTGCCCATTCTTATACTCCAATCCCCTTAAAATAAGGGCCAACATTCCATTAGCCTTCCTGATTATTTGCTGCACCTGTGTGCTAGTTCAGTGTTTTCACATACATGTAGCCCCAAGTCCCTTTGTTTCGCAGCTTTCTGCAGTTTTTCTGCATTGAAATGATACCCTGTTCTTTTGTTCTCCCCATCAAAAAGAACAGCTTCACATTTTCCCACATTATACTCCATTTTGTCCACTTACTTAACTTATGTCTCTGTAAACTGCTTGTATCCCTCTCGCAACCTGTATTTCCAACTCTTTGTGTTGTGTGCAAATTTGGCTACACTACATTCACTTCCTTCTTCCAGGTCATTAATAAATACTGTAAAAAGTTGTGGTTTCAGTTTTGATCCCTGTGGAACCTACACTGGTCACAGGTCACCAACCTGAAAAAGAACCCTTCAACTCCACTCACTGTTTTCTGCTATTGGCAAATTCTCTATCCACACAAATACAGTACTTCCAACAATTCAGGCTGTTACTTTATGACTTAACATTTTGTGAGGTACCTTGTTGAATGTCTTCTGGAAGCCCAAATACAACAGATCTACTGGTTCCCCTCTATCAATTCTGATTGGAATAGCACCAAGTGATTTGAAATCCTGCCCAGAGCAGCCCTGGATGACCTGTTCAGGTCTGGGCACCACACTTGTCAAAGAAGACATTCTATTGGCCTGAAACGAATTGCAACGCAGGTTTACATAAATGATTCCTAGACACTAAGAATTCCACCAGTTCCAAGGAAACAGTCACTGGAACCAAAATGTTAACTCTACTTGCTCTCCACAGATCCTGCCAGATAGACTCATACAGCACGGAAGCAGACTCTTTGGTCCAACTAATTCATGTTGACCATAATCCCAAATTAAACTAGTCCTACCTGCCTGTGCTTGACCTATATCCCTCCAAACATTTCCTATTCATGTATTTATCTAAATGTCTTCTAAACATTGTAACTGTAGCCGCATCCATCACTTCCCCTGGAAGTTCATTCCACACAAGAACCACACTGTATTTTTTTTAAAATTGCCTTGTCTGTTTTAAATCTCCCTCCTATCACCTTAAAAATATGCCCCCTAGTTTTGAAATTCTCCACCGTGGGGGGAAAAACACCTGCCATTCACCTTATCTATATCCCTCACTATTTTATAAACCTCAATAAAGGTCACCTCTCAACTTCCTATGCTCCAGTAAAGAAAGTCTCAGCCTATTCAGCCTCCTTGTAACTCAAACCTTCCATTCCTGGCAACATCCTGGTAAATCTCTTCTGAACCCACTCCAGCTTATTAATATCCTTCCTACACACAGTACTCCAGAGAGCCCTAAACAACATCCTGTACAATCCCAACATAACTTCCCAATTCCTATATTCAAAGGTCTGAGCAATGAAGGCAAGCATGCTAAATGCCTTTTTAACCAGCTTATCTATATGCGATGCACACTTCAAAGAATTATGTACCTGAACCTCCTAGGTTTCTCTGTTCTACAACATTGCCCAAGGCCTTACTTTTAATTGTATATGTCTTGTTTTTGTTTGATGTAACAAAATGTAATGCCTCTCATTTATCCAAATTAAACTCCTTTTGCCACTCTTCAGCCCATAGACCCAATTAATAACTATCTCTTTGTAATCTTAAATAATCTTCTTTGCTGTCCACTATACCACCCAATCTTGATGTCATCTGCAAGTTTACTAATGATGTTTTTTATATTCTCATCTAAATCATTTATATAAATGACAAACTAAAGTGGACCCAGCACTGATCCCTATGGAACACTGCTGGTCACAGTTTTCCAGTTAGGAAAAATCACCCTGTCTCCTGGTGTTAAGCCAATTTTGTATCCAATTGGCAAGTTCACCCTGAATCCCATGTGATCTAACTTTACGAATTAGTCTATCACGTGAAACCTTGTCAAAGGCTTTACTAAAGTCCAAGTAAACAATGACTACCGCTCTGCCCTTGCCAATCTCCGTGGTTACTTCCCCAAAAAACACAATCAAGTTTGTGAGGCACAATTTCTCTTGCACAAAACCATGCTGACTATCCCTAATCAATCCTTGCCTCTCCAAATGCATATAAATCCTATCTTTCAGAACCACTTCCAACAACTTACCCATCACTAAAGTCAGACTCACAGGTCCATAGTTCCTAGGCTTCCCCTTACATCTCTTAAACAAAGGCACAACATTATTCACTCTCCAGTCATTCAGCACCTCACCCGTATTTATTATTGATACAAATATTCCTGCAAGGGGCCCTGCAATTTCCTCCCTAAACTCCCACAAAGTCCTGGGATATTTTTGATCAGGTCCTGGAGATTTATCCACCTTTATATTTTCTAAGACCTCCAGCACTTGCTCTTCCATAATGTGAACTGTTTTCAAAACACCAAATATTTATCTCCGAGTTCTGTAGCCTCCATTTCTTCCTCCAAGCTAAATCTGATGCAAAATATTTGTTTAATATCTCTCCCATCTCCTGAGGTTCAACACAAACACAAATCTTTGATCTTTAAGGGGCCCTACCGTCTCTCTAGTTGTTCTCTTGCTCTCAATGTATTTGTAGAATCTCTTTGGATTATTCTTAACCTTATTTGCCCAGGTTATCTCATATCCTCTCTTCGCCTTACTGATCTCACTCTTAAGAGTGCCCCTACACTCTATACTGTTCAAGAGATTCATTTGAACCCAGTTGTTTATATCTAATATATGATTCTTTTTATTCTTGACTAGAACTTCAATATCTTTATTCATCCATTGCTCTCTAATCCTATCAGCCTTACCTTTAGTCTAACAGGAACATAATGACTCTGAGGTCTCCTTAATACACTTTTGAAAGCCACTTATCAGACATCCTTTTATTTGAAAATCGACTACTCCAATTGATTTTTGAACGTTCTTGTCTCATGCCATTAAAATTTCCTTTGATCCAATTCAAAACTTTAATTTTTATGGAAGGCTTATCCTTTTCCATAACAATTTTAAAACGAATAGAATTATACTCACTCAACCGAAAATTTCTCCTATCATCACTACAGTCACTTGCCCTGTCTTATTTCCCAAGACAGGGTCAAGTTTTGATCATTCTCTAGTAGGAACATTTACGTATTGATAAAGAAAATTCTCTTGAACACATTTAACAAATTCTTCACCATCCAAACCTTTAACACTATGGTAGTCCCAGTCAATGTTTGGAAAATTAAAATCACCTACTATTACGACTTATTATTCTCGCATATATCTGAGATCTTTCCACATATTTGTTCCTCAATTTCTGTCTAACTATTGGGAGTCTATAGTACAATCCCATCAAGGAATTTCCTTTTTTATTTCTAATTTCAATCCATGTATTTTCACTGAACAATTTTTCAGAGCTATCTTCTCTTGTTACAGCTACAATATTTTCCTTAATCAAAAACTCCACTTCCTCTCCTCCTTTGCCTCTTTTTCTGTCCTTCCTATCTGCATCTGAAACCCAGAACATTGAGCTGCCAGTCTTGTCCATCCCTCAGCCAGGTTTTCTATAATAGCTATGATGTCTCAAAATCATGTTCCCAAACATGCCTTGCCTGTTCATTAGCTTTACCTGCAAGACCCCTTGCATTGAAATAAATGCAGTTTAATTCTTCAGCGTTACTTTGTTCTCTGACTTGCTGTTGTCCGTCTTTTCTAATTAACTTGTCCTTTTCACATGCAAAACCATTCTCATCTGTCTTTCTATTTACTTTGCCATTTAGGATTCCTCCACCCCCTCTCTCTAATAGTTTAGAGTGTCCCTTAATAGAGTTAGAAAACTTTCCCACTAGGATATTGGTCCCTTTCCAGTACAAGTGAAACGCATTCTTTTTGACCAGGTCTTTTCTGTCCCAGAAGAGATCCCAATGATACAAGAACCTGGAATCCATGAATATTACACCACCTCTTCAGCTATTAGTTTTTTTTTGCCTTTATCCTTTTATTTCTTCCCTTTTTTGAGCTTGACACCAGGAGTAAAACAGTGATTATGTCTTTTGAGGTTTTTTTTTTAATCTTCTCCCTAACGTCTATATTCACTCTGTAAAGCCTTAATTTTTGCCCTAACTATGTCATTCCTACGAATGTGTACAATAATATTTTGTTTCTCACTTTCTCCTTTAACAATATGCTTTAAATGTTTTGAGGCATCTTTAATCCTGGCACCAGGAAATCAACACACCATCCTAGATTCACACTCACTGCTGCAGAATCTCCTGCCTGTGCCCTTGACAGGACAGTCTCCTATAACAATTATTCTTTTAAATTTTGTCAAACCCTGCCTAATGTAAGATTCATTCTTAGTACTTAACATCTGACTGTCTTTTTCTATTTTTCTCTGAGAGACTATCTTTTTCAACAGTACTGAAAACTAAGTATCTATTTGAGAGAAGAATAGCCACAGGAGACTTCTGAACTACATTCTTACCTTTCTTGACAGTCATCCATCTATCTGACTGATACTGCTGTGTAATCACTTCTCTAAATCTATTAGCCATCTAACTCTGTCTCACTTGGATACTCAATGTCATTAAGCCTAAAAGGAAGCAGTTTACAATAGCACCTTATATATAAAATAAACTACCTTTCTTTACCCAAAGACTTAATATTAAGCATATTAAAAAATAAGAAATAAAAAAATTCAAACACGTCAAATGACAAATATGAGATGATGCATTTGGAAGGTCAAGTACTGGTGGAAATTATACATTGAATGGCAGAACCCTTGGGAGTATTAATATACAGAAGGATATGGGTGTGCAGGTCCACAAATCACTTAAAGTGGCAGTGCAGGTAGATGAGGTAGTAAAAAAGGCCTATGGTATGCTTGCCTTCATTGTAAGGTGCATTGAGTGTAAGGATAGGCAAGTTATGCTGCAGTTTTATAGAACTTTAGTTAGGCCACACTTGGAATATCACATACAGTTCTGGTCACCACACTACCAAAAGGATGGGATGCTTTGGAGATGGTACAGAAAAGGTTTACCAGGATGTTGCCTATTATGGGGGTTTTAGCTCTGAAGAAGGGTTGGATGGACTGGGTTTGTTTTCACTGGAATACTGGAGGTTAAGGGGGCAAGCTGATAGATGTTCATAAGATTGTGAATGGCATGGATTGAATGGAAAGTATGAGGCTTTTCTCAGGCTGAAGGGGTCAATTTCTAGGCGACACAGGTTCAAGGTGCAGGGAGGGGGGGAAGTTTGAGAGATGTGCGAGGCAAGTTTTTCACACAAAGGATGGTGAATTCCTGGAACACGCTGCCAGAGGAGGAAGTGGACACAGACACAATAACAGCATTCCAGAAGCACCTGGACAAATGCATGAATAGAAAGAGAATCGAGGGATATGGATCCTGTAAGTGAAGACAGACAGTTCTAGAGTGGAAGGGCAAAATGGAGGGGCAAAGGGCCTGTTCCTGTTTGCTGTATTGTTCTTTGTATAAATCTTAAAATAAAATCAACCTCTTAGCTGAACAACTGAATTAAAGAAAGACTCCTGCTCAAGTGGCCCAGCAGACAGCTTTCAATCTTCTGATTTTAAAAGAAGTCTCACTGCAGAGCCATCCACATGTAGGCCTCGCCCAAAGTTCCATAAACACAACTCCTTTTCTGTTTTAAAAAACTCTCCTCCACAATTGGAAAAAAAATCTTTTTAGCAATGTTAAAAAAAACTCTCTTCTTTGCATGAATCACATTTTTGTTGGGTTTTCTTTGCAATTTTAACTTTAAAAGAACTAAACTGAATCAAAATAAAAAAAATCTTGTACTACTGAAATGTAATAACTGTGAGTAAATCTAGAAATAGGCCTGGATCTGGGGAGCAGCTGCAAGATCCACGCTACTCCGTCCACTATTTTAGAATAAGTCGGTTCTGATATAACGCGTGTTTCTTCAACATGGATTGGCTTAAATGCGATTTGTAGAACACAAATTTTCCTTACCAGTAATAGGCTATAACGCAATTCCGGCCCCATTGGTTTAAATGGCGCGACTATTGTGCAATTATCTTATGACGCAAGATCGCATAAGAACGGAACTATCACGTTATATCAGAACCGACTGTATTTTAAAAATATTTATTTCAGATCTGCTGAGTTTCTCCAGCAATTTTGGTTTTTGTTTCAGATTTTCAGATTTGCAGTTCTTTAAATTACCAAGAATAAATTGGAGGAGGATTACAGTGAACAATCTCCTGCGAACTCCAATTTTAATCACAGGCATTAACCAAGTTACTTTCAAAGGCTATGTTTAAACAAAAATAACATTGGCCTTATTTATCCTTCACAGGCTATTGCAATAGTTTTGGGACTCAAAAGTAATTCTGCTGTTTCACCTCCAGTCAGGAACAGATCACAGTTTTATCCCAGTCTCAGATGACCTGTTTCTAGCATTCATGTTGTTCCTCTTGACTCAAAACACAATTGTAAAGGAGATTCTGTTCCATGTTTGGGAGGTCTGAATCTTGGAAGAGCGGGGCTGGGACATATAAATATGTTACACACCTCAGGATGAACCCACTTGGCCCTTTGTTAGTGAAGTGAGAGATGAGAAAATTCAAATGCAGTTTGTCCCATGCCTTGTAAGCCTGAAGGGTTGTGTCCAAGTTGCAGTTCTGCACCTACTGTACAACGTTCCCCTGAGATTGTCCATTGAGCTCCAACCAGATGATGTTTAGCTAGCAACCATACCATGATGAGGAAGAATTTCTTCAGGCAGAGGGTGATGAATCTGTTGAACTCATTGCCAAGTCCCTGAATGTATGTAAGACAGAGATAGGTTCTTGATTAGTAAAGGTTCTGGGGAGAGGGCAGGAGAGTGGGGTTGAAAGCATATCAGCCATGATCGAATGGTAGAGCAGACACAATGGGCTGAATGGCTTAATTCATCTCCTATATCTTATGGACCCACATCCCATAAATAAATAATAGTTCTTTGAAATTTACGTTACATTTAGACAGGGTGGTTAAAAAGGCATTTAGCATGCTTGCCTTCATTGCTCAGTCCTTTGAGTATAGGCGTTGGGAATTCATGTTGATGTTGTACAGGACATTGATGGGGCCTCTTCTGGAGTAGTGTCCAGTTCTGGTCACCCATTTACAGGAAGTATATTGTTAAGCAGGAGAGGTTCAGAAGCGATTTACCAGGATATTGCCAGGTATGGAAGGTTTCCATTATAAAGAAAGGCTGGATAGGCTGGGACTTCTTTCACTAGCAAGTGTGGGGTTGAGATAGATAGGGTTAATATTAGGTGTCTTTTACCTCGGGTGGGGGATATCAAGACTAGGGGGTGTATTTTTAAGGTGAGAGGAGAAATATTGAAGAAAGACATGAGGGGCAACTTTTTTGTACACAGTGATTCATGTGTGCATTGAACTTCCAGAGGAAGTGCTGGGTGCGGTTACAGTTACAACGTTTAAAAGATATTTGGATAAGTATGTGAATAATAAATGTTTGGAGGGATATGGACCAAGTGCAGGCAGGTGGGACTAGTTTAGTTTGTGCTTATGGTCGACATGGACTGGTTGGACCAAAGGGTCTGTTTCTATAGGTATGACTCTGATTTTCACCATAGTGATGATGGAACAGCAGTATACCTCAAACTCAACAGAACTAATTTGTATTTCTCTCACAATTTTAATGGAATATTATGTTCTGAAGGCTTTCACAAGAACTTTACAAAGCAATGTTTGACAGTGGGCCATGTAAGGATGAAAGTCAGAAGACTAAATGGTTGGTCATACAGAGAGGTTTTAATGAGAACCTTTAAAGGAAAGCGAGGCAGGAAGGTTAAGGAGGAAATTCTGGAGCTGGGACTGAAAGAACAGCCACCTATGGTGTATGTAGTGATTAAAATCAGGAACGCACCAAAGGCTCCAAATTCTATGAGCACAGAGATCTCGGAGCAATGTGAGACTGGACGGGTGGCCACATCCATGGAGAAAAATATGGATGAGAATTTAAAACATTTTAGTGCTTCTCAAACAGGAGCTGTTAGTAGTCAGTGAACTCAGGGTAACAGGTGAACATGACTTGGTGCAAGGAAACCACAACACACCAGCGTTTTGAATTATCTCCAGATAATTACAGGGACGTTCAATGTGGGAGGTCAGCTGGGAAGGTGTTTGGATATTTAATTTTGGAGGTAACGAAGGAATAGATGAGTTGAGACTAGAATGGAGTTGGTGATATTACTGAGGTGGAAATAGGTGGCACTGGGTTGTGGGGTGAAATAATTCACCTTAAATGTCAATAGTCCAATCAGTCTCAGACAGTTGACAGGGAGAGGAATGGAGTAGGTGACAAGGGAATAGAGTTTGAAGCTGGGACTGGAGACTTGGTAGACCTCCCACCCTGCACCCTTTGTCCCCTGTTGACTGGGCCATCCCCATGCAGTCCTGGCATTCTCCCATATTTGACCCTCCAGTTTCTTGAGGTCATTGAAAGATCTGTTGCCCAAATCCTAACACAGATCATATAAAAATTAGGCTTATTGTCACATGTACTCAAGTTACAAAACAACATGAGTATGGTGAAAAGTGTACAAAGTTGCCAGCACACTGCACCATCTTGGATGCAATGTACCTAGGTGCTAAAAGGATAGAGAAAATAAAGAGAAAAAAGTCACACTTCATTACGGATATATATGGTATAAGTTTGAAACTAAGAGTTGCAGTTGAGAATTGACACTGCTGGTGACTTCAGAATTCAACAAGACTTCCTACATGGCTGTACTACAACCCATTGGATTTTGTGAAAGCTTGGTATCGTTGAAATGGTTATCGAACTGGCGACTTACGATTCTTTTCAAAAATTTATTCCTCAACTGTGTTTGTGTGAAAGTAGTGGTTGGTGATCAAAGAAGATATTTATTAGATTGCCTGGCAGTTCATTTGGGTTCATTAAAGTAACATTGTTGATAATAAATTGTTAATTTTTGTTTTAAGTTATAAACTTGATGTACAAGATCAGTTATTTGTAAAGTCTGACTAGGAACAATTGACCAATTTTGAGGGTCATCAAGTGATTTCATTTCACGGTGTTGTGATTCAAGTGTTAGCAAGTCTGATTTGGACTGGCTTGCTATCCCTGTGTTGTAACATAATTAGGACTTGGGACCTGGGATCTTGGAATGAGATTGCATTTTAAATTAAATAGTGGGAGCAAGGAGCCAAATTTGGGGAGCTGTGGTCAATCAAAGGAGTAAGGGAAAAAGCAATAGAGGAAGGAAATGTGGGAAATTATAAACAGATAATGACAGGAAGGGACAGATCTAAGAGCGAATCACCAGATAAGCTTAGAGGTTACAAAATTACAAAGGCAAAACTTAAGGTACTGTATTTGAATGCGCGCAGCTTTTGAAACAAACAGATGAATTAGTAGTACAAACTGAGATTAAAAAAGCATGATCTAACAGCCATTACTGAGTTGTGGCTGTATGATGATGTAGATTGGGACCTGAATACTGAAGATTATATGATGTTTTGGAACAATAGGGAGTTGGGAATGAGCCTTTTTGCTCCTATGATGCTGCTTGGCCTGCTGTGTTCATCCAGCTCGGCACCTTGTTGTCTCAGTAACTAATGGGAGCTGTGTACAGTCCCCCTCATTGTAACCACATGGTAGGACAAGGTTTCAAGCAAGAAATAATGGGAACTTGTCAAAAGGGAACAGCAATCACTATGGGGTACATTAACTTAAATACAGATTGTTCCAACCTAATGGGAACATATAGTCTAGATGAGGAATTCATTAAATGTTCTCAGGACAATTTCTTAGACCAGCATTGTATATCAATAACCAGAGAGCAGGCTCTACTAGACCTGGTTTCAACCAAGGAGATAGAATTCGCAACTGACTTCATTAGCGAAAGCACTCCTGGATAGCAGTAACCATATTATAGTTGAATGTTACATACAGTTTAAGGGAAAGAGGTGTGGGTACGATTTTGCTTTAAACAAGGCAATTATGAGGGCAGAAAGCAGAACTAGTGAAAGTGAACTGGAAATTTAGTTTTGGGATAGGTCAATAAAGATGCAATGGCAAATATTTAAAGGTATATTTCAGAAAGCACACAATATGCACGAGGAAAATTCTGAGGGACTGACCCACTATCTGTGGTTAACTAAAAAAGTCAAAGATAGAATCAGTCAAAGAAAAGACATAATTGTGAAAAGATAGATGGAAGGTCAGAAGACTGAATATTAAAAAATAACTCTTAAAACAAAAGCAAAACATTACTAAAAGATTAATACCTAGGGAAGAAAATAGATTACAGAAGTTAGCCAAAAATTATAAAAACAATTAGGAAAAGTTTCTTCAGATATTTAAAAAAGGAAAGTTAACAAAGTAAGTGTTGGTCCTACAGAAAATGAGTCTTAAAATTAGTAATGGAGGACAAAGAAATGGCAGACAAATTCAACAGATGTTTTGCATTGGTCTTCACAAGTAATGTCCCAGTAATAGCTTCAAATTAAGAACTGAAAGGGAGGGAAAAGCTCAAGAAAATTCCAATTACCATGGACAAGATCAGAAGTCAGTCGACACCAGACTATAGTCCAACAGATTTATTTGAAATCACAAGCTTTCAGAGCATTGCCCCTTCATCAGGTGAAATCGTTGGAACGGCAAGTTGACATGTCGGCAGATCCTGATGGATTTCATCCTAAGGTCTTGAATTAAGTAGCTAGTGATTTAGTTGATGCATTAGTTAGACTTTTCTAAAACTCATAAGATTCAGGGAAGGTACCTTCGGGATAGAAAATAGCTAATGTAACTTCATTATTCAAAAAGGGAGGCAGAAAGCAGGAAACTACAGGCCAGCTAACTTTACATCTGTCATAGGGAAAATGTTAGAAGCTATTCCCAAGGCGTAATGGCAGGGCACTTGGATAATATCAATATAATCAGACACACCAAACATGGTTTTGTCAGAGGGAAATCACATTTGTGTAATTTGTTGGAGGGAGACGTCAAAATGCTTCAGTGCACAAAGATCTGGGTGTCTCCTGAATGAATTGCAGATGGCTGCAATGCAGCTGCAGCAGGTAATAAGGAAGGCAAATTTGGCATTTTTTAATAAAGGAATGGAGTATAAAGGTAGACAAGTATTGTTGCAACTGTACAAGGCATTGGTGACACTACAGCTGGAGTGCTGTGTACAGATTTGGTCCCTTATATGAGGAAGATGTAATTGCATTGGAGGTAGATCAGAGAAGGTTCACTAGATTTATTCGAGAGATGAAATGTTTATAAGAGATTGACCAGTTTAGGATTTTAAAAAAGGGAAAGAACTGCAGATGCTGCAAATCAGAAACAAAATCAGAATTTGCTGGAAAAGCTCAGCAGGTCTGGCAGCATCTGTGAAGTGAAATCTTGAGTTCAGAGCCCCTTCCTCAGAAATGATGGTAGGTGGGAATATGTCAGTTTATGTGCAGAAGATAGAGTGGGGGGAGGGGTTCAGGAGCAAATGATAGGTGGGGATAGAGCCCAGTGAGAGACAAGAACAGTTGGACAGACAAAGGACTGGATAATGATCTGGCTAGGAGGGTGAATCACTGTTAATGGAGACTGTTAATAACTAACAATGGGCAGTGTGTAATGGCAGGCTAAGTGATAAAAAGGCCTGGTATGTGGGGTAGGGGGCTAGGTTCAGGCCTTAAAATTATTGAACTTGACAATGAGTCTGGAGGCCTGCAGGTCCCCAAGCGGGGATAGAACCCAAAGAGAGAGAAGAACAGTTGGACAGACGAAGGAATAGATAACGATCTGGAGAGGAGGGTGAATAGCTGTTAATGGAGACTGTTAGTGGCTAACAATAGGTAGCTTGGGGACCCTGCAGCCCCCCTGGACTCAATATTGTGTTCAATAATTGTAGGCCCTGAACTCTCCCATTTCCTAGCCCCTTACTCCACACACCAGGCCGACATATTCTGCCATTACACACTACCTATTGTTAGCCACTAACAGCCTCCATTAACTGCTATTCATCCTCCGAGCCAGATCGTTATCCAGTTCTTTGTCTGTCCAACTGTTCTTCTGTCTCTTTGGGCTCTATCCCCACCTATCATTTACTCCTTAACCCCTCCCCCTACCCTATCTTCTGCAAATGAACCAACATTTTCCTAGCTACCATCAGTTCTGAGGAAGCATCACCAGACCCGAAATGTCAACTCTGATTGCTCTTCACAGATGCTGCCAGACCTGCTGAGCTTTTCCAACAAATGTGGTGCAAGGCTGGATGAACACAGCAGGCCAAGCAGCATCATAGGAGCAGAGAGGCTGACGTTTCGGGCCTAGACCCTTCATCAGAAAAGGGGGAGGGGAAGGGGGTTTTGAAATAAATAAGGAGAGAGTGGGAGGCGGATAGAAGAGGGATGGAGGAGAGGATAGGTGGAGAAGAAACAAACAGGTCGAAGAGGCGGGGATGGGGCCAGGAAAGGTGAGTGTAGGTAGGGAGTTAGGAAGGGGATAGGTCAGTCCAGGGAGGACGGACAGGTCAAGGGGGCGGGATGAGGTTGGTCGGTAGGAGATGGAGGTGCGGCTTGAGGTGGGAGGAGGGGATAGGTGGGAGGAAGAACAGGTTAGGGAGGCAGGGACGAGCTGGACTGGTTTTGGGATGCGGTGGGGGGAGGGGAGATTTTAAAACTTGTGAAATCCACATTGATACCATTGGGCTGCAGGGTTCCCAAGCGGAATATGAGTTGCTGTTCCTGCAACCTTCGGGTGGCATCGTTGTGGCACTGCAGGAGGCCCAGGATGGACATGTCATCTGAGGAATGGGAGGGGGAGTTGAAATGGTTCGCGACTGGGAGGTGCAGTTGTTT
>NC_063374.1:967935-982747 GCF_021869965.1 Rhincodon typus | reverse complement strand
AAACGTCAGCTTTCCTGCTCCTCTGATGCTGCTTGGCCTGCTGTGTTCATCCAGCTCTACACCTTGTTATCTCAGATTCTCCAGCATCTGCAGTTCCTACTATCTCTGAAACAATATTCAGTGAGACGTGTGTCTAACGGCCATCTTTATACGGGGCTAGATGGAGCACGGTGCATGCGCAATCTTCCTTTTGACAGAAAGTGAGGAAGAATGATTTACAGACAGCCAAATCAAACCAAGAGAAATGTTTGTCTCTTTTAAATTTCTGTTATGGACTGACAGAGATGCGTTTTATAAAGTCCTTTCACAGATTGGGTGAGGAGGACTTGTACACGGGAGATAGGGAGAGATAAGGCCATGTTTGATAAAGCAAGTTTGATTGTTGTAAATTAGCTTGACCAAATGCTATAGTCAGCAAGCACAGGGATGATGAGTGCACAGAACTTGACGCGAGAAAGTACGATGGCAGTAGTGTTTTGGGTGATCTCACGTTTCTGTGTGAGGATGGAATGAATGTGAGGGACTGCTCAGCAATGTATTGGAATTGTGAAGTCTGAAAGTAGCAGTGACATGGTGAGGGTTTTGTCAGCAGATGAGGTAGGTGTAGTCAGATGACGTTATATAAATCTAAACGTATGGCATTAGTGATGGCGTGGGTATGAGACCAAGGTTGCGAACAGTGTGGTTCAGTCTCAGTTCAGGAGAGGGATGGACTTGGGGCAACAGAATTTTTAGTGGCAACTGAAAACAGTGGTCTTCTAAATTTGCAATTGGAGGATATTTCTACTCATCCAGTACTGAACAATCACTGACAGTTTAGCAACAGTCGAGGAATGAAGAGAGATGGTGGTGTACATGCAATGACAGCATGTAGTTGGGATTAGGAGGGACCAAGGATAGATCAGGATGGGGTGTGCAAAAGCGTACAAGAACTTTGGAGAGGAAAGTAAGTTTGGATGTGGGTCTGATGTTTGAATGCATGGTGGGGTCAAGGGTTTTTTTTCAGCACATGATGATAATTGATCTAAAGGTGAGATTGACAATTGAAAGAGGGGAAACCATTAACACTGAATCACAGAACTTTACAATGTGGAAAAATGGAATACTGGTTTGTATTTGGAGGATATTTCCCCTCATCCACACCTGGAATACAGTTTCAGTCATCTTATATAAGAAAAGATATAGTGCTGGTGGAGGTTGTCTGGAGAATGTTCATTTGTTTTTAATCCATAGTATGGAGGGAGAGGTTGAGTAGATTGAACCTGTATTTATTGGAGTTTAGAAGAATGAGAGGTGACCTTATTGAAACATACAAGATTCTTAGGGGACTTGAGAGGATAGATGTGGATATGTGGTTGCTCATTGTGGGAGATGTCAGGACCAGTGAGCATAATCTTAGTAAGTGGTCACCCATTCAAGACAGATGTGAGGAGAGAAGTCTTCTCTCCAGAGAGTAGTGAATCTGTTAAATTCTTTACCGTAGAGATCTGTTGAGGCTGGTTCATTGAGTATATTTAAGACACAGGTTTTCAATGAGTAAATAAGTCGAGGGTTATTGGGAAAAGGCAGGAAGATGGAATTACAGTTTGTCAGATCAGCTATTGAACGGCAGAGCAGACTTAGTGGGCTGAATGGCCTATTTCTGCTCCTATGTCTTATGGTCCAGAAGGAAACCATTTGCCCATTGGGTCTGTGCCAGTTTTGCTAATGATCATTCATTAATGCCATTCCCCTGCCTTCTCATTACCCAAATGTTGTTCTTTGGCAACTAGCCATCTAATTCTCTTTTTAATGTCACGATTAAACCTGGCTTCACCATACAATCAGGTAGTGCATTGCAGATCTCAACCATTCACAATGTGAAACACTTTTTCCTCCTATCACCTTTGTGTCTTTTTACTAATTTATGACACTAAGCTGGGTGAGTGGGTTAACTATGAGGAGGATGGAGGGGTGCTTCAGTGATGTTGACAATTATGTGAGTGCACTGATGTGTAGTGGATGAGATATAAAATGAATATATATGAGTTTATCCACTTAGGTAGCAAAACCAGGAAAGCAGATTATTATGAGTGATGATGGATTGGGAAAGAGGGAGGTGCGAAAAGACCTGGGTGTCCTTGCATACTAATTGCTTAAAGTAAGCATGCAGGTGGTAAAGGCGGCAAATGGTATGTTAGCCTTTAGTGAGAGGTTTTGAGTACAGGAACCGGGATGTCTTGCTGGAACTTTACAGGGTATTGATGAGACTATAGCTAGAGTAGTTTACGCAGTTTTGGTCTCCTTATCTGAGGAAGGATGTTCTGAATACACGGGCTGTGCCACACAGACTTACCAGTCCGATTCCTGCGATGGTGGAACTGATATACAAAGAGAGACAGGATCAGTTAGGACTATATTCACTGAATATATTTCTTAGGGTTAAAGGGATCAAAGGGTAAAGGGAAAAAGCAGGAACAGGGTACTAAGTTGGATGATCAGCAGATCATATTGAATGCAGAGCATGCTTGAAAGGCCAAACGCTCCTATTTTCTGTGTTACTAATTACCTTAAATTTGCATCCTGCCTTCAGAAATTTCATGAGTGGGAATATTTTCTCCCTTTTAATTTGATCAGACATTTCATTATTTTGTTTTGATGTATTAATGTCACATGTACCTGGGTATAGTGAAAAATTGTTTCATGTGCAGTACAGGCAGATCATACCATGCAAAGTGCTTTATGGTAATAGAACAGAATGAAGGATACAATGTTACAGCTGCAGAGAAGATGCACAGTAAATTTAAAATTTGAGAGGTTCATTGCAGAAGTCCAACAACAGCAGGGAAGAAGCTGTTCTTGCCAATCTCCTTGACCATACTCCATGCATTTAGTAACCCTGATTTACAATTTATTACTTTCTCCCAAATTTGACCCCACCTATTAACTAATTATTCTCTGTCTATCTCTCCCAGAATACTGTGCACCTTGGTATTCCTCTCTGATGTTATTGCCTGGTTTCTACACCCCATCAGGTTTGTTTAAACTCCCCCAAAGAGTACTAGCAAAGCATTCCCAAAAGAACTCAGTCCCGGCTCTGTCCAGCTACAAACATCTGCTTGTGTAGGTCTTATCTTTTCCAGATTAGGTTCCAATGCCTCAAGAGTCTGAAGCCCTTCCCCTGCATCAGCTTTGCAGGCACTGTTTATCCTCCTATTTGTAGCTTCACATGTATTAGAGATTACTGCTTCTGAGGCCCTGCTTGCTGATTTTTTTTTTTAAACTAGCTCTCCAAAATCTGACTGCAGGACCAAATTGCTTTTGCTACCAGTGTTATTGGTTTCAATGTGTTCACCCCCTTTATTCAGGATGCTCTACAACTGCTCAGTGACATCCTTTACCCTGCCATCAGGTAAGCAACATGCCATTCTGGATCCATGTTCTGCTGTATTTACCCCTAACCATCCAATCACCTGTCATTATGGCTGTTCCAGTCTTCCTTGTGTCGTCTTCTGCAGCTGAGCTACCCATAGTGCCATGGACTTAGTTCTAGCTGCACTCTTCAGATGAACCATCACTCTCATCATTCAGAGATGAATACTGGTTAGAGGGTGGGATGTATTCAGGGGACTCCCATACTGCCTTCCTAGTTCCTTTTGAGTGCCTGCATATCACCTGTTTATTCTCATCCAGTATCATCTTTAGGTCTGTAGAGTTAGCATACTTATAAACGTACTACTGACGTAAATTTTCAGCCTCACAGATGCACCACAGTAAATCCAGCTACTGCTCAAATTCCCCCGGAGCTCACAGGCCAGAAATTGATGGCACTCCCTATACAAGTGGTTAACCAGGAAGCATCTGGGAGCTTCCCCAGTGCACAGGGTGTGCATTCTTGAGGTTGAGGCAGTTCTGTCATTCCTTCATAAAAACCAAAAGAACTGCGGATGCTGTAAATCAGGAACAAAAGCAAAGTTGCTGGAAAAGCTCAGCAGGTCTGGCAGCATCTGTGGAGGAGAAAACAGAGTTAACGTTTTGGGTCTGGTGACCCTTCCTCAGAACTGATGGTGGCTGGGAAAACGTCAGTTTATATGCAGAAAATAGGGAGGTGGATGGGGTAGGGAGTAAATGATAGGATAGAGCCCAATGAGAGAGAGAGAGACAGTTGGACAGACAGGGGAGTTGCTAACGATCAGGCTGGGAGGGTGAATAGTTGTTAATGGGGACTGTTAGTGACTAACAACAGGGGGTGTGTAGTGGCAGGCTATGTGGTAACAAGGCCTGGTGTGTGGGTTAGGGGGCTGGGACATGGGAGAATTTAGGCCCTAAAATTATTGAACTCAGTATTGAGTCCGGAGGGCTGTAGGGTCCCCAAGCGGAAAATGAGGTGTTGTTTCTCCAGCTTGCGCTGGGCTTCACTGGAACACTGTAGCAAGCCGGAGACAGAGATGTTGGCCAGGGAGCAAGGTGGTGCATTGAAGTGGCAGGCAACAGGTAGTTCAGGGTCTTTTTTGCGTGCAGAACGTAGATGTTCTGCGAAGCGGTCGCCAAGTCTACGCTTCGTTTCCCCAGTGTAGAGGAGACCACATTGTGAGGAGCAAATGCAGTAGACTAGATTCTTGGAAGTGCAGGTGAAGTGTTGCTTCACCTGGAAGGTATGTTAGGGCCCTTGGATACTGGGGAGGGAGGCGGCGAAGGCGCAACACCTGCGCATTTACCTGTTACAGGGGAAGGTGCTGTAGGGCTGTGGGGAGGTGTTGGGGGTGAAGGAAGTATGGACCAGGGTGTCCCGGAGGGAAAGGTCCCTGCAGAAGGTGGACAAGGGAGGGGAGGGGAATATGTATCTAGTGGTTGCATCTTGCTGGAGGTGGCGGAACTGGCGCCTGATGATCTTCTGGATGTGGATGCTGATGGGATGGTAGGTGAGGATAAGGGGAACCCTATCGCTATTGCGGGAGGGAAGAGAAGGGGTGAGGGCAGAAGTGCGGGAGGTGGGTCGGACCCGATTGAGGGCTCTATCGACAATGGAGCTGGGGAATCCTCGGTTGGGAAAGAATGTGGACATTTCGGAGGCTCCCTTGTCGAAGTTGGCCTCATCTGAACATATGCGACGGAGACGGAGGAACTGAGAGAATGGGATGGAGTCTTTACAGGAAGTGGGGTGTGAGGATGTATAGTCCAGGTAGCTGTGGGAGTCGGTGGGTTTATAATGGATATTAGTGTCCAGTCTATCCCCAGAAATGGAAACAGAAATGTTGAGGAAGGTAAGGGAGAAGTCAGAGATAGACCAGCTGAAAGTGAGGGCAGGGTGGAAATTGGAGGTGAAATTGATGAAGTTTTCCAATTCTGAACGAGAGAGGGAAGCAGCACCAATGATCTCATCAATGTAACGGAAAAAGAGTTATGGGTGGGGGCCGGAATAGGACTGGAATAAGGAATGTTCCACGTACCCCACGAAGAGACAGGCATAACTAGGGCCCATGCGGGTACCCATGGCAACCCCTCTTACCTGAAGAAAATGAGAGGAGTTGAAAGAGAAGTTGTTGAGGGCGAGGACAAGCTCAGCCAAGCGGAGGAGGGTGGTGGTGGGTGGGAATGGTTCAGGTCTTTGCTCCTGGAAGAAGCGGAGAGCCCTAAGACCCTCCTGGTGGGGAATGGAGGTGTAAAGGGAATGTGCATCCATGGTAAAGAAGAGGTGGCTGGAGCCGGTAAACTGGAAGCTTTAAAACCGGCGTAAGGCGTCAGATGAATCATGGATGTATGTGGGTAGGGATTGGACCAGAGGGGAGAAGACTGAGTCAAGGTAGGAAGAGATGAGTTCTGTGGGGCATGAGCAGGCTGAAACAATGGGTCTACCTGGACAGTCCTGTTTGTGGATTTTTGACAGGAGTTAGAAACGAGCTGTGTGGGGTTGGGGGACTATTAGCTTGGAAGCGGATGGGGGGAGATCACCGGATGAAATGAGATCTGTAACCGTAGTGGATACAATGGCCTGAGGTGCCATGGTGGGGTCATGGTCCAGGGGAAGGTAGGATGAGGTATCTGAGAGCTGGTGCTCAGCCTCTGCGAGGTAGAGGTCAGTACGCCAGACAACAACAGCACCACCCTTATCGGCAGGCTTAAGGGTGGCATCCTTCACCCTCTGTACCTGTTATGATTTTATAAATCTGTATAAGGTCACCCCTCAACTTCCTACACTGCAGTGAAAAAAAAAGAGTCCCAGCCTATCCAGCCTCTCCTTATAACTTGAACCCTCCATTCCCAGCAACATCCTGGTAAATCTCTTCCGAATCCCCTCTAGCTTAATAATATCCTTCCTATAACAGGACAACCAGAACTGGACACAGTACTCCAGAAGAGGCCTCCCCAGCATCCTGAACAACCTCAATATGATGTCCTAAATTCTATACTCAAAGGTCTGAGCAATGAAGGCAAACATGCTAAACACCTTCTTAACCACCCTGTCTGTGGATGCAAACTTCAAATATTTATGTACCTGAACCCCAAGGCACTACTTTTAACTGGATAAGTCCTGCCCCTTTTATAAAAACCAAAATATAATATCTCACATTTTTCCAAATTAAACTCCATTTGCCACTCTTCAGCCCATTGACCAAATCTTTACTAATACGATTAATCTTTCAGCCAACAAAACCTTGCTGTTCCCGACAATCGTCCTGCAGTTCACCAGCCAGAAATAAAACTTACTTCAAAAAAAAAAAAAAAAAAAAAAAACACAAGTTAACAATATCAGTTAACATGAAGTTGGATGTTTAGTGGGAATGGACCGGAAGGTGGGTCTTTTGGACGAGATGAGCTTTGACGGGCATGATGGGAGCGAGGAGAACACTGGAGAAAATGCAGGTTCAGCGCTTTGCCAACATGTTATCTTCAGCAACAGTTTAGCCCGGTGAGTTCTCAGAAAAGAGGGAAGCTGCAGAGGCAGCTAATTGGGTTGTCTAAACCCTAGTAAGGAATCAGCTCTCTGCACTCCGTACATTTTTCATTGAAGGAGGGAAGAGATGGTTTAGAAGGAGAGCTTTTCAAAAGAACAACTGATTGAAAGCTGATTCATTAGACTGCTCACTAGAACATTAGTCCTGAGAATTAGACTGGCAGTTATTAACATCAGAAATAGACTACTTTGTTTGCTTCAGTCCTGGGTGTAATGAACAGCAGAATGCAATCAGTGTAATTTCTTGTGAACTTGCTGGTGTCTCAGCAGGTTAGATTTCTGACTAAATCCCTTCCCACATTGGGAGCAGGTAAACGGCCTCTCCCCAGTATGAGTTCTCCAGTGTGTAGTGAGATGAGATAATTGCCTGAACCCAGTACTGCAGTGAGAGCACCTGAAAGGTCTGTCATCAGTGTGAACACGTTGATGGTAAATCAGATCCCCAGAAGTTTTGAAGCATTTCTCACAGTCTGAGCATTTAAAAGGTCTCAAGAGTGTGAGTGTGTTGATGACGCATTAGTTAGAACTTTGAGCACTTTGTACAATCTGTGCATTTGAAAGGTCTTTCTCCAGTGTAAACTCGCTGGTGTGTGAGCAAAAGCAACGATCGAGTGAATCCCTTTCTGCACTCAGAGTGGGTGAATGGCCTCTCCCCAGTGTGAATTCGCTGGTGTTCAATGAGTTGCGAAGATCATCTGAACCCAGTCCCACAGGGAGAGCACCTGAACAGTCTCTCGTCAGTGAGCACATTGATGTCGCAACACATCTCCAGAGCTTTTATAGCTGTTCTTGCAGTCTGGGCATTTAAAAGGTCTTTCATCAGTGTGAACATGTTGATGGGACATCAGATCACTGGAACTTTTAAAACACTTCCCGCAGGTTGGGCATTGAAAGGGTTTCTCCCCAGTGTGAGCTTGATGATGGAGCATCAATTCCCCATAGCTTTTATAACGCTTCCCACAGTCCAAGCATTGAAAAGGTCTCTCCCCAGTGTGAATTTGCCTGTGTATTGAGAGGTCAGATAGCTGAGTGAATCCGTTGCCACAGTCAGAGCACATGAACGGCCTCTCCCCAGTGAGTTTGCTGGTGTACGGTGTGTTGAGATGATCTCTTGAACCCAGTCCTGCATTCAGAGCACCTGAACAGTCTCTCGTTGGTGTGAACAAGTTGATGGTCCATCAGATCGCTGGAACTTTTATAGCACTTCCTGCAGTCTGAGCAGTTAAAAGGTCTCTCTCCAATATGAACTCGCTGGTGTTTCAGCAGTTGGGATGAACAAGTAAATCCTTTCCCACACTGACAGCAGGTGAATGCTCTCTCACCCGTGTGAATATGCTGGTGGATCAATAGATGGGATAGCGGAGTGAATCCCTTCCCACACATGGAGCAGATGAATGGCCTGTCCCCAGTATGAGTGCGTCAATGAGTTTCCAGCTCAGATGGGTAACTGAATTCATCCTCACAGTGCCCACACTTCCATGGTTTCTCCCCCGTATGACTCTGCCGGTGAACTGTGATGTATCCCACCATGCTTAAAATTCAATTTTATTCAGGTCCTGACAGTTGATTCCCAGCTGCAAATTCTCCTCTAATACTCTGTAAAATTGATTTAAAACAGACAAAATGAGTGAACGAATTCACAAAAACACAAAGGCAGGTTGTGAAATGGAGCTGAATGAGTCTGGCAATTTGTGGAGCTGGCACAGAAGAAACATTGATCATGGAAGCTGTCAGATTGATATAAAATCCAACTGGTTCACTAAAGTCCTTCAGTGAAGTGAACTTGCCACCCAATTTGGACCTACACAAGACTCTATTCTGTATGGCAGCAGAAAGAGAGAGAGAGAAAGACATGACATCACAGTGAGGGATTTTATTGTGTACAACTCTGCCAGAAGCTTTTTCAGAATCTCCCAAACCCTCAAACTCCACTACATTATAAAGGACTAGGATAGTCATGTCTATGAAGACCATTCCTTTAAGCCCTGACACCAAGTTACAGACTGTTCTGACTTGTCTCTCATCCAGTATTGGAAACTGACAGTACTAGAAATTTACTTCATTTAAATATTGGGTAAACTGAAGTAATTGTCTTCACACCCCACTACAGACTCCGATCCCCAATAACCAGCTCCATCCTCCATTGTCTGAGATTGAACTAGAGTGCACAGCATTTCAACTCAAGTTCAGGTACGTAATTCTTTGAAGTTTGTGACACAGGTAGTCAGGGTAGTTAAGAAGGCATTTAGCACTCTTGCATTCATTGCTCAGACCTTTGAGTTTAGGAGTTGGGATGTTATTATTGAGGTTGTACAAGATGTTGTTGAGGCCTCTTTTGGAGTACTGTGTCTAGTTCTGGTCTCCCTGTTATAGGAAGGATATTTTTAAGCTGGTGCAGGTTCAGAAGAGATGTACAAAGATGTTGCTGAGAATGGAGGGTTTGAGTTATAAGGAGAGGCTGGATAGACTGGGACTTTTTTCACTGGTGCATGGGAGGTTGAGGCTGACCTCAGAGGTTTATAAAATCATGTGGGGTATAGGAAAGATGAATGGCAGGTGTCTTTTATCTAGGGTGGGGGATTTCAATAGGAGGCATATTTTTAAGGTGGGAGGAGAAAGATTAAAAAAAAAGACTTTTTTTAAACACAGTGGTTTGTGTGTGGAATGAACTTCCAGAGGAAGTGGCAGATGCAGGTACAGTTACAACACTTAAAAACCATTTGGATAAGTACATAAATAGGAAATGTTTGGAAGGTTACAGGCCAAGCACAGGCAGGTGGAACTAGTTTAATTTGGGATTTATGGTTAGCATGGACTGGTTGGACTGAAGGGTCTGTTTCCATACTGTATGGCTGTATAAGCTTGAAGCACATATACTCATCATCACCAAGACCATCTCTTCCAACCTCAGTACTATTGCCCAACTGGTCTCATCTCATCTTCTGCTGAAACTCTCATCCACTCCTTTGTCACCTCTCAACATAACAACCCTAACATACCCCTGGTTGGTCTTGCACAATCTACCTCCCTGTCATTTTGAGATCATCTAAAATCCTGCCACCCATGTGCTTCCTCACACCAAGTCTTGCTCACTTATCACCCTTGTTCACTGATTGAACCCAGAGTGTTTGTCAATCGCCCTGTCTCTCCCTATCGCTGTAATCTCCTACAAGTGCACTAGGGATGCCAAGGGACACAAGGCTACGAGGCCAGTGCTGGAAAACAGGATTAAAATGGTTCATTGGTTGTTTTTGACCAGTGCCGAAATGATGGACTTGGGCTTCTTCTGTGCCGAAGATCCTTACGATTCTAAAATACGAAGAACTGCAGATGCTGGAGTCAGAGTCAATACAGCGTGGAGCTGGAGGAACATGGCAGGTGCTTCCAGCTCCATACTGTGTTGACTCCCTGTAATCCTAACTCCTTACTCAGAAGCCGAATGAGAGTACCTTCACCACATGGGCTGGAGCGATTCAAGAAGGTGACACATCATCTACCTCTCAAGGAACAGTGGATGGACAATATCTTCTGGTGTCTGCAGAAACAGAAACAAATTTCACTGTCAGTGTAACGAGTTCTGGGGACCAATATTCAATTCAGTTAGTCGCTTCTTTTTCTTAAATTCATTCCTGTGGATAAACTCCTGCCAACTGCTTTGAAATTTCGCGTTTCCTCTTATGGACTTACCTATTTCTCTTGCTTAATCTTTTAGTAAGCCTCTGAACAGCCATCTGCGCCTGTCTCCGCTTCTATTTTTACGGCTTGGGGCTCCTACAGCCTTTTACAGCCAACCTGCGATAGGTTCTAGGCCCGAAACGTCAGCTTTGCTGCTTGGCCTGCTGCGAACATCCAGCTCTACACCTTGTTATCTCTACATTGCCTGCTAGCATTCACAATATGTATCCGACTGATCGCCGGTATATCCCAACCAATAGGCAGAAAGGGCGGTACTGGAGGACCAAGTGTCCACTCAATCGGAGTGAACGAGGTGGTGGGTCCGGCCTCCACCCCCTAGGTCCCTGAACAACCCGTGAATGAGGAGGCGGGGCCGAGGCTGTGACTGGAACATGCGCCGTTCGGGTGCTAGAGCCGAAACGTTCAGACCGGGACTGGCTTTCTGTCCAGAGATAGTAGGAACTGCCGATGCTGGAGAATCTGAGATAACAAGGTGTAGAGCTGGATGAACACAGTAGGCCGAGCAGGAAAGCTGACGTTTCGGGTCTGGACCCTTTCCACCTTGTTATCTGGGGCTTTCTGTCCACTCCTTTTGCAGCATATGCAATAGGAAGCATTTCCAGATGGTCAGCGCGAACCAAACATCACATCTGATAGAGTGATTCCATTCTCCACCACCTCAATATCATCGGGTTTTCACCGTGCAAGGAAAAAGTTTATTTTTTAAATGTGTGGGAAATTATGTCGAAATATTTGTCCCTGGTAAAGCCCCGAGAGATTCGAAATTTTCAGGTCACCAGGTCTGGGCACCACACCTGAGGAAGGAGAGACTGATTTGGTCTGATTCATTATTGGCACATGTACTGAGAATATAGTGAAAAGTAAAAACCGAAAGAACTGCGGATGCTGTAAATTAGGGACAAAAACAGAAGTTGCTGGAAAAGCTCAGTAGGTCTGGCAGCATCTGTGAAGAAAAAATCAGAGTTAACGTTTCCGGTTCGGCGACCCTTCCTCAGAACTCAAGTGAGGAAGGGTCACCGGACCCGAAACGTTAACTCTGATATTTTCTTCACAGGTGCTGCCATACAGCGAAAAGTGTTGTTTTGTGTGCTATCCAGACAAGTCATACTTTACGCAAGTATATCAGGATAATGGAACAGCTAAAGAGAACGTACATAGAAAGATCAACTCTAACAAAGAAGTCACATGACACCAGGTTTTTTTGTAGTTATCTCTCTGCCTCATTTAATTGGATTATAGGTCATCCCTTGGCTTGTTATTCAGCTGTTGACACTTTACTCACAGGCTAACACTTCGGATCACCTGCAGGGACTTATTCAGCACTCCACTCACACCATTTGTACAGTCTTTTGATCTCTCTCTGCTCATAAATTCTGTGTGATTTTTCTCTCACTTTACCTGACGAAGGGGCTACGCTCCAAAAGCTTGTGATTTCAGATAAACCTGTTGGACTATAACCTGGTGTCGTGTGACTTCTGACTTTGTCCACCCCAGTCCAATATCGGCACCTCCACATCGATTCTGATATAGGACAGGTCCATTCTTAAATCTGATGATAGCAGGGAAGAAGCTATTCTTTAATCTGTTGGTACATGTTTTCATACTTTTGTACCTTCTGCACAATAGAAGGGGGGTGGAAGAGAATATAACCAGGGTGGGAGGAATCTTTGATTATGTTGGCTGCTTTCCAGAGGCAGCGGGAAGTATAGATGGAGTCATTGGTAGGAAGGCTGGCTTGTGTGATGGACTGGGCTGCATTCACAGCTCTCTGTAATTTCTTGCAGTCTTGGGCAGAGGAGTTGCCATGATATCCTGAATTAATCTAGTTCCATTTGCCAGCATTTGGCCCATAACCCTCTAAATCCTTCCTATTCATATAACCATCCAGATCCCTTTTAAATGTAATTATACCAGCCTCCACCACTTCCTCTGGCAGCAACATCCTCTGCATGAAAGGTTGCCTGTTAGGTCTCCTTTAAATCTTTTCTCTCTCACCTTAAACCTAATCTTGGATTGCCTTATCCCAGGGAAAAGACATTAGCTGTTCACGCCTGGTATGATTTTATAAACTTCTATAAGGTCACCCCTCAGCCTCTGACGCTCCAGAGAAAATAGCCCCAGTCTACTCTCCCTATAGCTCAAAACCTCCAACCCTGGCAACATCCTTGTAAATTTTTTCTGAACCCTTTCAAGTTTCACAACATCCTTCTTATAGCAGGGAGACCAGAATTGAATGCAGTATTCCAAAAGTGGCCTAAGCAATGTCCTGTCCAGCTGCAACATTACCTCCCAACTCCCATACTCAATGCACTGACCAATAAAGGCAAGCATACCAAATGCCTTGTTTACTATCCTGTTTACCTGCGACTCCACTTTCAAGGAATTGTGAAGCTGCACTCCGAGGTCTCTTTATTCAGCAACACTCCCCAAGACCTTACCATTAAGTCCTGCCCTGATTCACTTTTCCAAAATGCAGCATCTCACATTTATGTAAATTAAACTCTGTCTGCCAGTCCTTTGCCCATCTGATCAAGGTCCAGTTGCACTCTGGGTTTAGGAACATAATTCTTTGAAGTTTGCAGCACACGTAGACAGGGTGGTTAAGAAAGCATTTAGCATTTCATTGCTCAGATCTTTGAGTATAGGAGTTGAGACATTATGTTGAGGTTGTACAGGACATTGGTGAGGGACTCTTCTGGAGTACTATGTTTAGTTCTGGTCGCCCTGTTATAGGAAGGATATCGTTAAGCTGGAGAGGTTCAAAAGAAATTGACCAGGAATGCCTGGAATGGAGGGTTTGGGTTTTAAGGAGAGACTGGATAGGCTGAGACCTTTTTAACTGAGAGCGTAGCAAGTTGAGGGGTGAGCTTACAGAAGTTTATAAAATCATGAGGGATACAGATAAGGATCCCTAGAGCGGGCGACTTCAAGACTAGGGGACAAGTTTTTAAGGTGAGAGGAGAAAGATTTGAAAAGGACATGGGGGCAATTTTTTTTTAAAGTAAAGAGTGATTTGCGTCTGGAATGAACTTCCAGAGGAAGTGGTTGATGTGGGTGTAGTTACAGTATTTAAAAGACAATTGGATAATTACATGATTAAGAGTTGTTTGGAGGGATATGGGCCAAGTGCAGGCAGGTGGGACTAGTTTAGTTTGGGATTATGGTCAGCATGGATTGGTTGGACCAAAGGGACTCTTTCCATGCTGTATGACACTATGAGTAAGCTTTTTACTCCCTCGAGCCTGCACCACCATCATTGCTGATTTGATTGTAGCCTCAATCCTCTTTCCTAGTTACCCCTGACACAGTTTGACTCCCTTAAACATATTCAATGACTCTGTCTCCACCACTCTGGGAAAATAATTCCAAAGACTCATGACACTCTGAGAGCAAAGGAAACCTCGTCTTAAAAGGATACCACTTATTTTAAAATTGTGAATGTTTCTAGACACCCCCACAAGGGGAAATGTCCTCTCATCTTCCACATCTGCTCAGGATCTTACGTGTTTCAGTAAGGTCACCTCATTCTTGAAACTCCACTGTATACTGGCACAATTTGTACAACATTTTCTCGGGAGGTAGCCCCTGATCCTTGGAATCAATTGTGTGAATCTTCTATGAACTGCTTCTAAATAAGAAGTCTGGTACTGTAATGTACTATTGTCTGTGGTCTTACCAGTGCCCTGCACAACTGCAGCAAAACATCACTACTTTATATTCCATCCACACCTGTAAAACACAACAACATTTCTAATCACCTGGATCATCTCTGATACCTCTCTCTCCTTCCTGGACCTCTCTGTTGCCATCTCTGGCATCCACCTGGAAACCGATATCCATTTCAAGCCTACCGACTCCCACAGCTACCTAGAATACACCTCCTCTCACCCACCTTCCTGCAAAAAGGCCATCCCCTATTCCCAATTCCTTCGCCTCCGCTGCATCTGCTCCCGAGATGAGGCATTCCATTCACGGACATCTCAGATGTCCTCGTTTTTCAAGGACCGCAACTTCCCCTCCACAGTGGTCGAAAACGCCCTCGACCGTGTCTCTCGCATTTCCCGCAACTCATCCCTCACACCCCGTCCCCGCAATAACAACCAAAACAGAATCCCCCTCGTCCTCACGTACCACCCCAGCAACCTCCAGATCCAACGCATCATCCTCCGACACTTCCGCCAT
>NC_063374.1:960803-967535 GCF_021869965.1 Rhincodon typus | reverse complement strand
AAGACCTTCCACGTCAAACAGATGTTCACCTGCACATCTGCTAATGTGGTATACTGTATCCGCTGTTCCCGTTGTGGCCTCCTCTACATAGGGGAAACCAAGCGGAGGCTTGGGGACTGCTTTGTGGAACACCTACACTTGGTTCGCAACAAACAACTACACCTCCCAGTCGCGAACCATTTCAACTCCCCGTCCCACTCCTTGGACGACATGTCCACCCTGGGCCTCCTGCAGTGCCACAATGATGCCACCCGAAGGCTGCAGGAACAGCATCTCATATTTCACTTAGGAACCCTGCAGCCCAAGGGTATCAATGAGGACTTCACAAGCTTCAAAATCTCCCCTCCCCCGACCGCATTCCAAAACCAGCCCAGCTCATCCCCGCCTCCCTAAACATTCCTCCCACCTCAAGCCCCAGCCCCATCTCCTACCCACTAGCCTCATCCTGCCTCCTTGACCTGTCCGTCCTCCCTGGACTGACATGTCCCCTCTCTAACTCCCCACCTACATTCACCTTTACTGGCTCCAACCCCACCTCTTTGACCTGTCTGTCTCCTCTCCACCTATCTTCTCCTTTATCCATCTTCTATCCGCTGCCCCCTCTCTCCCTATTTATTTCAGAATCCCCTTCCCCTCCCCCATTTCTGAAGAAGGGTCTCGACCCGAAATGTCAGCTTTCCTGCTCCTCTGAGGCCTGCTGTGTTCATCCAGCTCTACACCTTGTTATCTCCAACATGTCTAATCATTTTGTGTGGCTGCAGGGATCAGATTTCCTTCCCGAAAGGAAATTGGGGAATGACAGTCAATTAGTCTTTTATGTGACTAGCTTTCAGTTCCAGGTATTTTTTAATAACTTGCTGTCGTGGGAATTGACCAAGACCAGTCCAATGACAATTCCTCTACATTAGTGCCTTTCTTTCATACTCTAATTTATCTTCTTTTTCTTGAGTACCTTTGCTGTTTCCAATAATCTGTACAATCTTCTGACCTACCATATGTTTCCTGCCTTTGTTTTAATATTTATCTGGGCCTTAAATCCAATATATTTTGCAAATTACTTTCACAATATGCTGTTGCCCCCACCCCCAATCCATCACCCCCAGTACTTCTGTCCCTGCACATTCTTTTCACCTGAATCTTTAGGCATATCCTGTTTTGTTCCCTACCCTTCTTCCAAAATGCATCATCTCACCAGGAATGTTGTACTCCCTGGAATTTAGAAGATGATGGGTTGATTTGCTCTAAATATTCTGATTGTTAATTGAACCTGGTCAAGTAGATAAAGAGGAACAATTCCACTGGGTAGGGAATCCAGTATGAGGGGATAATGATCTAAAAGTTCAAGCCAGACCTTTCGGGAGTGAAATTAGGAAACTTTCTTGAGGTAACGTTGGTCAAAGTTTGGGCTGATTTCTCTCAGTCCATGCTTGATAAATGTGAAATTTTAATCTGACATTGATAGATCTTTGTTCATTAAATGTATTAAGAGATATAGGCCCTTGGGTAGTGTTTTTGAACAGAGAGACCTGGAGATTCAGGTATGTAATTCTTTGAAGTTTGCATCACATATAGATAGAGCAGTTAAGAAGGCATTTAGCATGCTTGCCTTCATTGCTCAAACCTTTTGAGTATAGGAGTTGGAAATGTTATGTTGAGATTATACAGACGTTGATAAGGCCTCTTCTGGAGTGTCCACTTCTGGTCTCCCTGTTATAGGAAGGATACTATTAAACTGGAGAGAGTTCAGAAAGGATTTACCAAGATGTTGCCGGGAATGGAGGGTTTCAGTTGTAGGGAGAGGCTGGATAGGCTGAGACTTCCTTCACTGGAGCATAGGAAGTTGAGAGGTGACCTTATAGAGATTTATAAAATCATGAAGGGTATAGATAAGGTGAATTCCAGGTGTCTTTTCCCTAGGGTGGGTGATTTCAAGACTAGGGGGCACACTCTCAAGGTGAGAGGAGAAAGATTTGAAAAAGATATGAGGGGCAATTTATTTTTTACACAGAGAGTGGTTCGTGTGTGGATGAACTTCCAGAGGAAGTGATGGATGCAGCTACAGTTACAACATTTAAAAGACATTTGGATAAATACATGAATAAGAAAGGTTTGGAAACTGAAACTGCTAAACTCCACGCTGAATCCGGAAGGTTGTAAAATGCTGAAGTGGAAGATGAGCTAACAATGTGTAGAGCTGGATGAACACAGCAGGCCAAGCAGCATCAGAGGAGCGGGAAAGCTCTCGTTTCGGGTCTAGACCCTTCTTCCTTTTTGATGGCGCAAGTGTCGGAGGATGATGTGTTGGATCCGGAGATTGGTGGGGTGGTATGTGAAGACGTGGGGGATTCTGTTTTGGTTGTTATTGCGGGGAGGGGGTGTGAGGGATGAGTTGCGGGAAATGTGAGACACGGTCGAGGGCGTTTTCGACCACTGTGGAGGGGAAGTTGCGGTCCTTGAAAAACAAGGACATCTGGGATGTACGGGAGTGGAATGCCTCATCTCGGGAGCAGATGCGGCAGAGGCGAAGGACTTGGGAATAGGGGATGGCCTTTTTGCAGGAAGGTGGGTGAGAGGAGATATATTCTAGGTAGCTGTGGGCATCGGTAGGCTTGAAATGGATATCGGTTTCCAGGTGGTTGCCAGAGATGGAAACAGAGAGGTCCAGGAAGGAGAGAGAGGTATCAGAAATGATCCAGGTGAACTTAAGGTTGGGGTGGAAGGTGTTAGTGAAGTGGATGAACTGTTCGAGCTCCTTGTGGGAGCACGAGGCGGCGCCGATACAGTCATCGATGTAACGGAGGAAGAGGTGGGGGATAGGGCCAGCGTAGCTTCGGAAGAGGGATCGTTCCACATATCCTACAAAGAGGCAGGCATAGCTTGGGCCCATGCGGGTACCCATGGCCACCCACTGTGTCTGTAAGAAGTGGGAGGAATTGAAGGAGAAGTTGTTAAGGGTGAGGACGAGTTCAGCTAAGCGGATGAGGGTGTCTGTGGAGGGGGACTGGTCGGGCCTGCGGGACAGGAAGAAGCGGAGGGCCTTTAGGCCGTCTGCATGGGGAATGCAAGTATATAGGGACTGGACGTCCATGGTAAAGATGAGGTGTTGGGGACCAGGGAATCGGAAGCTTTGGAGGAGGTGGCGGGCATGGGTGGTGTCATGGACGTAGGTGGGGAGTTCCTGGACCAAGGGGGAGAAAATGGAGTCGAGATAAGTGGAGATGAGTTCGGTGGGGCAGGAACAGGCAGAGACAATGGGTCAACCAGGGCAGTCGGGTTTGTGCATTTTGGGAAGGAAATAGAAATGGGCGGTGCGGGGTTGGGGAACGATGAGGTTGGAGGCTATGGGTGGGAGGTCACCTGAAGTGATGAGGTTGTGGATGGTTTGGGAGATGATGTTTTGGTGGTCGGGGGTGGGGTCATGATCAAGGAGGTGATAGGAGGAGGTGTCAGAGAGCTGGCGTCTGGCCTTGATGATGCAGAGGTCAGTGCGCCATATTACAACTGCGCCTCCCTTGTCCGCGGTTCTTATAGACAGGTTGGTATTGGAGCAGAGGAAGCAGAGGGCTGGATGTTCTGTGGGGGAGAGGTTGGAGTGGGTGAGAGGGGTGGAGAGGTTGAGGCGATTGATGTCTCGACGGCAGTTGGAGATGAAGAGGTCGAGGGAGGGTAGGAGGCCTTGTGGTGGTGTCCAGGAGGAGGGGGTGTGTTGGAGGCGGAAGAAGGGGTCAGTACAGGGAGGGTTAGGCTCACGATTAAAGAAGTAAGCGTGGAGGTGGAGGCAGAAGAAGGGTCTAGACCCAAAACGTCAGCTTTCCTGCTCCTCTGATGCTGCTTGGCCTGCTGTGTTCATCCAGCTCTGCACCTTGTTATCTCAGATTCTCCAGCATCGGCAGTTCCTACTATCTCTGGAAGATGAGCTGCTGTCCCTCAAGCCCCCATTGAGCTTCACTGGAACAGTGCAGGAGGCTGAGGTCAGAGGGGGATTGCGGTGGAGAATTCAAGTGGCAAGTGATTGGAAGCTTAGAGGCAGCTTGCAGCCTGACTGGAGGTTGTACCACAAAGTTTTTTGCTGTTCCCAATACCACAGGATCTAAACAGCAAAAGGTAAATGACTACCTGAGTTTATCTCTGAAAATCTTAGCATCAGCGCCAAGAAAGTTTTCTTTTATTTTGGAATGTAAGGGGTACAAAATAAAGCAAACTGATTGCCAGAATATTAAGCTCTATTCCAGTTACAGGGTTTTTTAATATCAGCAGAAATAAACCCTAACTCTCAAGATTGGAAGTGATTCAGTCCTGGATGTCATTAACAACAGACTCGAAGGCCAGCAGTCACTGGTGAGCTCTCTGCTTTTTCAGCAGATCAGATGATGGATCAAACCCCTTCTCAGATGCATGGTGCATGTGAACAGTCTTTCTCCAGTGTGAACCCACTTATGTTTCTCGTGTAAGTGATATTTTTACCTGTGCACCAGCTGCTGTTGTCCTTCTGACCGGTGTCGGTTGTGGGTTTGGAGATTAGAGTCATACAGCATGGAAACAGACCCTTCAGTCCAACCTGTCCATGTCAAACATAATCCCAAACTAAACTAGTCCCACCTTCCCATGCTTGGCCCATATTCCTCCAATCCTCTCCTATTCACGAACTTATCTAAGTGTCTTTTAAACATTGTAACTGTGCCCATATCCACCACTTCCTCAGGACATTCATTCCACAAGCAAACCACCCTCTGTGTAAAAAACAGAAATTGCCCCTCATGTCTTCTTTAAAATCTTTCTCTCTCACCTTAAAAATATGCTGCCTAGTGTTGAAATTCCCCCATCCTAGGGAAAAGATACCTACTGTTAACCCTATCTACACCCCTCATGATTTTATAAACCTCTATAAGGTCATTTCTGAATCTCCTACGCTTCAGTGAGGAAAGTCCCAGCCTATCTAGCCTTTCTTTATAATTCAAACCTTCCATATCCAACAATATCCTGGTAAATCTCTTCTGAATCCTCTCCAGCTTCTTAATATCCTTCCCATAATTGGGCAACCAGGACTGGACACAGTACTACAGAAGAGGCCTCACCAATGTCCTGTACAATGTCAACATGACTTCCCAATTCCTATACCCAAAGAACTGAGCAATGAAGGCAAGTGTGCTAAACGCCTTTTTAACCACTTTGTCTATATGTGACACAAACTTCAAAAAATTATGTACCTGAATCCCTAGGTCCCTCTGTTCTACAACACTACCCAAGGCCCTACTATTAGATTCTTGGTGCATGTGAACAGTCCCTCTTCAGTGTGAACCCACTTCTGCTTTTTTTACGGAAACTGTAAACACTTACGGTTCTGTGTAAGTGATTTTTTTTTTCCCTGTGCACCAGCTGCTGTTGCCCTTCTGGCCATTGTGGGTTGTGAGTTTGGGAGATTCTGTCAAAGATCTGGTTGAGTTCCATTTGGTGAAGTCCATTTCCTTTTTCTATTCCTCCACCACATTCTCCTGTATGGTTATCAGCATGTTCCCTTGCTGAAGGATGTTAATGATTCAGTTCATGTTTTGTGATAATTCAGCAGCTTTTATGCTCACTGTTTCCTGTTTCAAATTCATTTTCCAGAGAATTTTAAAGGGAGGGTTTACAGATGGAAAGCTTGAACCAAACATCAGATCAAAACCTGAGAGATGAGCTCAGTTCATCAGATGAATATCATCGGCCTTTGAACATGGAAGGAGAAAACACTGTTCACAGTGAAGAGAAACTGTACATTTGTTCTGTGTGTGGACAAGGTTTCAGCCAGTCATTTGACCTGGCAAAACATCAGTGCGCTCACAACAGGGAGAAACCGTGGAAATGTGGGGACTGCGGGAAGGGATTCAATTGCCCATCTGACCTGGAAACTCATTGGCGCAGTCACACTGGGGAGAGACCGTTCACCTGCCCTGAGTGCGGGAAGGGGTTCACTCAGTCGTCTGACCTGCTGAGACACCAACGAGTTCACACTGGAAAGAGGCCGTTCACCTGCACAGAGTGTGGGAAGGGATTCTCTCAGTCGTCCCACCTTCTGACACATCAGCGAATTCACACGGGGGAGAGGCCATTCACTTGCCCCGAGTGTGGGCAGGGATTTACTCAGCTATCGACCCTGCTGCGACACCAGCGAATTCACACCGGGGAGAGGCCGTTCACCTGCCCCAAGTGTGGGAAGGGATTCACTGAGTCATCCCATCTGTTGACACACCAGCGAGTTCACACTGGGGAGAGGCCTTTCACCTGCACCGAGTGTGGGAAGGGTTTCATTCGGTCATCTACCCTGCTTATACACCAGCGAGTTCACAACGGGGAGAGACCATTCACCTGCTCCAAGTGTGGGAAGGGATTCACAACCTCCTCCACCCTCCTGAATCACCAGCGCATTCACACTGGGGAGAGGCCATTCACCTGCTCTGAGTGCGGGAAGGGATTCACTCAGTCATCCAAACTGGCGAAACATCAGCGATTTCACACGGGGGAGAAGCCATTCAGATGTTCTGAATGTGGGATGGCATTCTCAGAGTCATCCAAGCTGGTGAAACATCAGCGATTTCACACTGGAGACAGGCCATTCAGATGTTGTGAGTGTGGGAAAGGATTCACTGACTCATCTGACCTGCAGAAACATAAGCGAATCCATACGGGGGAGAGGCCATTCACTTGCGCTAAATGTGGGAAGGGATTCATTGATAGTTCTCATCTGCTGAGACA
>NC_063374.1:872827-960703 GCF_021869965.1 Rhincodon typus | reverse complement strand
TGCGGGAAGGGATTCACCACCTCTTCCACTTTGCTAAATCACCAGCGGGTTCACACTGGGGAGAGGCCGTTCACCTGCCCCGAGTGTGGGAAGGGATTCAGTCAGTCATCCAACTTGCTGACACACCAGCGAGTTCACACTGGGGAACGGCCATTCATCTGCACCAAGTGTGGGAAGAGATTTGCTCGTTCATCCAACTTGCTAACACACCAGCGAATTCACGAGGAACCACAGTGATTGAAGTTTGCTCTTAATCACATTCAGGCTTGAACCATGTTCAATGGGCTCTAGTTCTGCTGAGATTAATAAACCCAACCTAATATGGGTGTTAATACTCTGTAAATTAAATAAATTACTTTTGTCTTACACATACACAAAATATATTGTCTTCTTAATTTCTCGAATGCAAGATTGTTCCTTTTCAAGGGCCATCTCTGACCTCCCCTCCAACAAAATGTGCAAAGAGCTTATGGAGCTTCTTTCTGGCTAAGATTGAGACAATCTGCTGCCTCTGCTGCTTGCTGTCCCCTGCCACTGGGGTCAATCTGTCCCTGAAATTTTTGGGATTTCTTCTAACTTCCTTTAGGCAGTCTTCCTATTGTCTCTGGTGGTCGTATAGTTAGTTGAAGCCTGTTCCACACAGACACCCCTAGTGGGAGCAGGGGCCTGCAGTGTTGGAGAGAGAGAGATAAGTGTAGGGCCAGGCAGAGTTGTGGAGAAAGCTGTCTGAATTGGTGAACCATCGCTGCACTCCCTATGGCAAGTATACCATTCCTTAGGCAAGGATACCAGACCTGTACACAACAGTGCAGGTGCAGTCACACCAATGTTCCAGATATTTTCTAATCAACCTATTTAGAGAGTTTATTACACTGGAACAGGTGGGACCTGAACGCAGGTCTTCTAGCTCGAAGGTAGGCACATTATCACTGTGTCACAACAGTCCCTCACAAGTATTCTATACAATTGAAACTTCTTTGCTCCTGTACTCACATCTGCTTGCCATAAAGACCAATATACTGTTTCCTTCCAAATTTCTTGCTGCTCCTACATGTGAGTTTCCAGTGAGACTCTGAAGTGGCTTTGGACTTTAACACTTGCCAATCTCCTACAGTTTAAGAAATAGAATCCCTACAGTATGGAAGCAGGCTATTCGAAGAGCATCCCACCCAGACCCAACCCACCCCCTCCTACCTTATCCCTGTAACCCTGCATTTCCCATGGCTAATCCACTTAACCTACACATCTTTGGACTATGGGAGGAAACCCACACAGACATGGGGAGAACGTTCATACTCCACTCAGACCGTCACATTAGTGTGGAATCAAACCCAGGTCCCTGGTGCTGTGAGGCAACAGTGCTAACCATTGTGCCACCATTCTGTCTACTGTGCCCTCCTACCACACCTCGCACACACCTCCACATTGCTGTGCTGTTGTCCACTCACAGCCTATTTAAATTGCCTTGAAGTCTTTGCATCCTCACAATGTACATTCCCACCAAGTTTGTATTACAATTCATGTCCACATCCAGGTATTTTCCTAATCAACCTATTGAAGGATATTATTACACATCTTTGGAGCTGGTAGGACTTGAACCTGGGTCTTCTGGCTCAGATGCAAGGACATTACAACAGCACCACAACAGCCTTCACTCCCACATTCATCTTTCTTTCTTATATATCTGGAAGTGCTATCACACACAACCAAACAAATGTTTCCACCACCAAACCATCTGTGGTAATTTTCACCTCTTGAACACTACCATTAAATCACCTGTGTTTTCCAATAAAGATGAAGGAGAGGCACATCCAAATAATTAACATAGATAGTGAAGAGCTGAGTGGGGCTCATGCAGTAATCCTTGTTGCACTTCATTAGCCTGCCATCTTGAGAAGAACTCATTTTTTGCTTCCATCTGCATTATGCCTGTTACAGAGTTATACAGCATGGAAGTAGACTCTTAGATCCAATTAGTCCATGCCGACTATGCTCCCAAACTAAACTAGTCCCACTTGCCTGTGTTTGGCCCATATCTCTCCAAACATTTTCTATTCATGTTCTTATCCAAATGTCTTTTAAATTTTGTAACTGTACCTGTATTCACCACTTCCTCTGGTAGTTCATTCCACACGTGAACCACTCTTTAGTTTTGGACTCCCTTACCCTGGGAAAAAGACCTCGGCTATTCACTTATCATGCCCTTTATGATTTTTATAAACCTCTGTAAGGTCACCCCTCAGCCTCTGACACTCCAGGCAAAATAGCCCCAGCCTATTCAGCCTTTCCCTATAGCTCAAACCCTCCAACCCTGGCAACATCGTTGTAAATCACCCTGATTACTGCAATCCCCTTCCTACATCTAATTTCTTAAAAAATACAATGCCCTAAATTACTGCCTTGGTTGGTGACCTACAAACCACTATTATCAATGTCTGTTGTCATTTGCTGTTTCTTAGCTCCACCCGGATACTATGTACTTCACTTCTGATCAGAGATCCTCTCTCACTAATACACTGGGCAACCCCCCCGATCACTTATCAGTGCTAGCCTACCTTTTTTTTGCCCATTTTCTAAATGTCAAATATCCGTTAATATTCATTTCTCAGTCTGGTCATCCCACAGCCATGTGACAATTAAATCGTACCCATTTACTTCTACTAGAACCATTCACCTATCTGATTCAAATTGTATGCATATTCAGATAGAATATTTTCTATACCATCTGAATTCCCTCTTAGATTTCCATCCCCCGACTATCTAGTTTATACACTTCCCATATACTTTAGCAAATCTTTCCAGCAGGATATTAGTCCCGGTCCTGCTAAAGTGCAACTTGTCCTCTTTGTACAGTCTCCATCTGCCCCAGAATTCCAAAGCCCTCTCTATGCAGCATTTTCCACCCATATATTCATTCACTGTTCAGTGACTGCTGCTTTAGTGTTTGTTTCTCTCTGCTCAAGACAGCTTCCAAGCAAAGACTATTCAGTGTTGTAAGAATACTGAACAGACCAGATTTTTTTTAGGATTTGGCTTGATAGACCACTATTATTCAAAGAAAATAACTGGGAAATTCAAGGAGCAAGAAAATGAGCAACAGGACTCAAGGATTAAATGGAAACAAAATAATCTTTACTATGCAAACTTAAAATATAAGACAAGCAGTAATGACGAAATAGGTACAGTGAATCAGTAAGATAATTATTCTAAACCATACACATTATATATACATTAATATTAACTTGAGGAAAATATAAGTTAAAACTGTGGTTGAGCAGCCTACAATAATTGGCCAGTGCAGTCAAGACAGATTCCACTCAGATCTTAGGGACACTGTAGGTCACCCAATTTAATTAAAGCTCTTGCCTCCTTCACAGGAAATTCCAAATCTTTACTTTTGAAACTTTCACATTGAAACACACTCGGAGCCACTCTGACTAGGACAAGCTGAAGGACTGCTCATGCCTTGGGCGTTCAGTTTCTAACCAGACAATGGATTCCCCAGGACTGCTGAGACTGTTCCCAGCACAGTTCTCAGCACAGTCTCAGCTTTTATCAAATGTCTAGATTCAGTGAGTTGCTGATGTATTTCTGTAAGCTCCAACCTTTTTCAGTTGCAAATACTGCTGTGGGTTTCTTTTGTCCCGCTCCCAACTACACCAAACAATCAATGGCTCCTGGGGCTTCTTTTTGATGTAACTGGTTTCCTTGGCATTGAGTTATCACTCCACAAGTCTTCTCCTAATTTTCCACCTCAGCACTCTCCCAGCTCCAAACTGCAACTAACTTCTCCCAACAAACACACATCAAGATAAATCAAAACCAAAGAATCTTCTTAAGTTACACCCAGCTTCATGATGAGAATGCCTGCTCTGGGCTGTATTTAACCTGACATTCAAAGGTTGGTTGAACATATTTTATCTAACTTAGGCCAACACCTGCTGGGCTGCCATTGCTGCTGGCTTTGTAGACACCACATCACCAGCTAAGAATATGAAAGAAAGCTATGTGAAATATTTTAAAAATATGGCTTTATAGAGTTTTTAATCAATATATTAGAAAGAAGAGTTAACAAAGTGAACATTGGTCCTTTTCAATGCGAGTCTGGGGAATTAATATTGGAAAACAGAAGTTGGCAGATGAATAGGTATTTTACATTGGTCTTCACTACAGAGGATACAAGATCCCAGAAACAGTTTTAAATTAGGAAATGTAAAGGAGGAACTCAAGAAAAATGCAAATCTCTAGGGAACTGAGCAAATTGTTGAAATCGCAGGTTAACAAGGTGTTGATCGATTTTATCCCAAAGATGTGGCTGGGAAGTTAACGAGTGGTTCTAATTTTCCAAATTTCGGTAGATTTGAGGAGGTTCCATGAAATACAATGAATTTCTTTTTTCAAAATCAACATGAAACAGAACAAAGAAGCTACAAGCCAGTTAAACATCTACCATAAGTAAGGTGTGAGAATTGATTATTAAATAAATTATGGCAAGGCACATAGAAAAGTCTAAGATAGTGAGGCAGAGTCAACATGGTTCTGTGAAATAAATTGTGTTGAACCAATTTGTAGAGAGCCTTTTGGGCTCATAAGGGAAATTCACAATCTAATAAAGGACTTAGATGAAGGGAAAAAAGATGCAGTTGCTACATTTGCTGACAACCCAAGGATTGTTGGGGAAAATAAGTTGTGAAGGGGATATGAGGAGGCTGCGAAGGGATAGACAGGTTAAGTGAGTGGACAAAGACCTGGAAAATGGAGTATAATTTGGGAAAATGAGAAATTGTATTTAAAAACTTTGAAATAGTGAGATATTGCAGTGCTGTGAATCTGCGAGCCCTAGTGCATGAATTGCAGATGGACAGTATACAGTCACAGCAAGTAATTAGGAAATTCAATGGAATAAAAGAGCATTGAGGAGATTTGAATTTCTTTCCAAATTCAAATCATTGAATGCGAGTGTTGTTGGCTAGGAAGAGTCGACCATATAGCTGTGGATCTGGAGTCTCTGGGAGGCCACATCAGGCAAAGCTATCAGAATTCTTTCCCTTAGTGAACCAAATAGGTTTTTATGGCAATCAGCAGCATGTACATGGCTGCCATTAAGCTGGCTTGTTTATGCCTGAAGATAAAAGTAAAGGGTCGTACATCAGATATACAGGTATTAGTGAAATCACATCTGGTCTAGTCATAAAGCACAGAAACCTTCAGTCCAACTCATCTGCACCAACCAGACATCCTAATCTGATCTAGTCCATTTGCCAGCATTTGGCCCATATCCCTCTCAACCTTTTCTATTCATATACCCATCCAGATGCCTTTTAAATGTTGTAATTGTACCCACCTCCACCACTTCTTCTGGCAGCTCGTTCCTTACACACACCACCCTCTGCGCGTAAAGGTTACCCCTCAGGTTCTTTTTAAGTCTTTCCCTCTCGCCTTAAACCTATGACCCTAGTTTTGGGTTCCCCTCCCTACGAAAAAGATCTTGGCTATTCATGTTCCTCATGAGTTTATAAAATCCTATAAGGTCGCCCCTCAGCTTTCGACGTTCCAGGGAAAAAGTCCTAGGCTATTCAGCCTCTTCCTATAGCTCAAACCCTTCAATCCTGGCAACATCCTTGTAAACCGTTTCTGCACCCTCTCAAAGTTTAACAACATCCTTTCTCTAGAAGGGCAACCAGAATTGTATGCAATATTCTATTACTGGCCTCACCAGTGTCCTGTTGTGTACAGTATTAGTCATGTTATTTAAAGGAGGATGCAAGTGCATTGGGAGCAGCTCAGAGATTTACCAGACTAATACCTGGAGTGGGCAGGTTCTCTTATGAGAAATAATTCTTCAAGCTGGAGGGTCACTGTTACAAAATAATAGGTTGCCCATTTCAAGAGATGAGGAGAAATTTCTCTCAGTGGGTCGTGAATGTTTGCAATTCTCTTCATCAAAAGGCGGTGAGCATATTTAAGGCAGAAGCAGAGGGTTTTAATCAGCAGCAGGGTTAAAACACATCAGAGGTAGGTGGAAATATAGAGTAATCACTTCAGTTATAAGCTTATTGAATGGTGGAATGGGCTCAAAGGATCAAGTGATCTACTCCTGCTTTTAATTCATGTTTGCATGTTCATATGTAAGTAATGAAAAACTCCTAACCCTAAATCCCAATTTCTTACAGCAAATCCCAACATTATATCTGGGTTTCTTCTGGGAAACCCCTCAGCTCTATATCTCTTAACCATTGGGATAGATGTTACTAGCCATCCACAACAATTTGATAACTGGACCACTTACATGGAGCTAATTAGCTTTGCTTCACTCTGAACTGCTAACTACAGTTTGTATCAAAACAGGAGGCTCTAGAACTGGTGGTGTTCTGGCCTCTTCTTGACCAGAAACACTCTCTCTTAAAGCACAATCTCTGGCATTTAAAAAGACATGCGATTTAAAATGTTTCATGTTGTGTCTAAATTTACTATATGATTTTCCAGTTTTAAGCTTTATTATCTATGCAGATATGCCACAGAGATTAACTTTTAACTCGTCTGGCTCTGATTCTGAGAACATTGACCAACAATCAATTCCTGACAATTTCCACTTGTCCCCCATTTCTCTTCATTCAACTTGGATTTCTGTCTGAGATTTTGCTTTCTTTTAATTTCCAAGCTTCAACATTAAACTAGCACTTTTGTTGGAATCCTGACAGACTTCAGGGAAAGGAAGAAACTAGAGTCAATCTTTACTTGGAATAGATTTATTTACAGAGTGGAACCTTACAGGTATATATCTCCTGATTTCACTCTACTCTGTCAATAAGTGTCCTTTTATATGCACTCGTGTAACCATCCAAGCAATGACATTCCACCAGTGTATACTTCACCTCAGTTGATACAACTAACACCCACGGTCAGTGAATTGAAAAGGTTTCTACTCGATGTGGCTACCATGGTGTCTGAGCAAGGTGGATGACTCACTGAAGCCCTTTCCACACATAAAACAAATGAATGGCCTCTCTCCAGTATGAGCACGTTTGTGTTTCCGCAGGCTGGATGAATCGATGAATCCCCTCCCACACTCTGAGCAGGTGAACGGCCTCTCTCCAGTGTGAATGCGTTGATGTATCAGCAAGCTTGATGACTCAGTGAATCCTTTCCCACACACAGTGCAGGTGAATGGCCTCTCTCCAGTGTGAACTCGCTGGTGCCTCAGCAAACTGGTCGATCGAGTAAATTCCTTGCCACACACGGAGCAGGGGAATGGCTTCTCTCCAGTGTGAGCCATCTGGTGTCGCAACAGGCTTGATAACTGAGTGAATCCCTTCGCACACATGGAGCAGATGAATGGCCTCTCCCCGGTGTGAACACGCTGGTGTGTCAGCAGGTGGGATGACTGAGTGAATCCTTTCCCACACATGGAGCAGATGAATGGCCTCTCCCCAGTGTGAACGCGCTGGTGTGTCAGCAGATGGGATAAGTGAGCAAATCCCTTCCCACACTCGGAACAAGTCAATGGCCTCTCCCCAGAGTGAATTTGTTCATGTTTGCACAAGCTTGACGAATCAGTGAATCTCTTCCCACACTCAGAACAGTTGAATGGCCTCTCCCCGCTGTGAACTCGCTGGTGCTTCCGCAGGCTGGATGAATAATTGAATCCCCTCCCACATTCAGAGCAGGTGAACAGGTTTTCCCTGTCATGTAATCGCTGGTGTCTCCGCAGGTTAGATGCAACAGTAAATTCCTTTCCACACATGGAGCAGATGAAAGGCCTCTCCCCAGTGTGAACTCGCTGGTGTCTCTGGAGACCGGATGAAGCACCAAAACGCTTCCCACACTCAGAGCAGGTAAAAGGCCTCTCCCCAGTGTGAACCCATCCATGTGTCAGTAGGTCAGGTGCCTTTGTTAATACTTTCCCACACTCAGAACCTGAGAATTGCTGCTCTCGGGTGTGAACTCGCTGGTGTAAATGCAAGTTGGATAACTGAGTGAATCCCTTCCCACACTCAGAACAGCTGAATGGTCTCTCCCCAGTGTGACCACGTCGATGTGTTTCTAGCTGTGATGGTGCTTTGAATCCCTTCCCACAGTCCCCACATTTCCATGGTTTCTCTGTGGTGCTGGTGTCTGTGTCTCTCTCCAGGTTGGACTGTCAGTTGAAACCTTAACGACACACAGAATGTGTATGGATTCACTCTGCTGTAAACAGTGTGATGTTTTGTAAAGCTGTGTAACTGGTTAAAGCCCTTTTCACAGTCGCTTCACTGGAACACTTTCACTTGAGAGGGCTTGGGAGTGTTTGTCTGTGTATCTCACGGATTTTACAGCCACACTGATGTTTAAAATTTTTTGAAGAGAGAATATACAAACAGTTCTCCTTCCAAACTTAAAGACTGATGATAGTCAGGTCCCAATGAAGCAGTGACTCTATCAGATCTCCAGGTGACATTTGCTGTGAGATTTGTCTGTAAATCTTGCCCTTTTAATGTTCTGTAAAATGAATGTATAAAAGTCATTACTGTCAGTACAGCACAAAAATTCACAGCATATAATTCTTGATCCTATTGAATATTCTTGCCTGTCTCATTCTCCAAGCTACAAGTCTCCATGCCATGTACGTTTCCTGAATTCTTACTCCCAGTACCTAGTATATGCCCTCCCAAATCACCTGAATATGACAACTCAAGGTGATCAACAGATCCATGATTACCATCTCCAGTGCAATACTTGGAGATACGAAGCTCATATATTTATAGTACCAGACTGAAACTGTGTGCCACATACCATACTGTATTAGTCATTTTGGAGGTACGTGAGTATTGTAAAGAATAACTTTATTAAGGCAATGAGTTGTCATGACCTAGAACTCTTTGCCTATATAGCTGGTGGAAGCAGAGATGATCAATGATTTCAAAGCAAAATTGCTCAGGTACTTAAATAATCTTGCAAGGCTATGGGGAAATAAGGGGTGAGTGGGACAGAATGGATTGCTCTACATGAGCTTTAGCATGGATTTATGTTACTAGTTAGGCTTCTTCTGTGCCTTAATAACTCTACAGCTGGAAACAGACATTTAACCTGGAAATAACACTATAACTGGTTCGGTGGATTGGTGGATACTAAATTATGTCAATGTGTTCACGGATGTGTGGACTAGGCGGATTAGCCATGTTGAATGCGTGATGATAAGGAAAGAGTGGGGCCTCTACCTGCACTCGAGGGATTCAATGATTCTACGAAGTATATGCAGGGCCGTATTACGAGGCCAGAAATAAAAGCAAATGTACTTTATCTAGGAACCGTTAATTAGATATCTAATTATGCCTTATTATACCAGCAGGCATACCATATCCCCCTCTTAAATGTGGGGCACTACTTAAACCATCACTTTAATTGTGAACTTCAGGATAAAGGCCCTATGATTTTCGCTACATAAATAAATGCGTCAAGATGAGACAGTAAAAAAATGGCAAGAGAGACAGACTTGGACCAACCTTTTCAGATTCTGCAGGTTCCCTGGATTCACTTTCTCTTTCTTTCAGTTCCTTCAAAAGAACAATTTAACCGTAAGCTGAGAACAGACACAGAAAAGGGAGGAACACTGCTTTCCTTCCGGAAGTTGCACAGAAGAGGAAGTTTCACACTGAAGCTCCAAGCACCGCTTCCGTATTGCGACGTCACAATGGAACGCTGATACGAATGAGCCTACCCCCAGCTCCCACTTCGAGCCAGGGTTTCCTGGCAACTGGAGGAAGGGTCAAAATTGTTTCAGAGATAGTAGGAACTGCAGATGCTGGAGAATCTGAGATAACAAAGTGTAGAGCTGGATGAACACAGCAGGCCAAGCAGGATCAGAGGAGCAGGAAGGCTGACGTTTCGAAACCGAACCTGTGTCTTGTGCCTGACATAGAATCCCTACACTGCAGATAAAGGCCATTCGACCTTTCAAGTTTGCACCAAATTTTCCGAAGAGCACACCACCCGATCCCTCTAAACTTTTATTTAACTCGGTTAATCCACCTAACCAGCATATCTTTGGACCGTGGGAGGAGCTGGAGCATCCCGAGGAATTGAAACCAAAAGGACTGCGGATGCTGTAAATCAGGAACAAAAGCAAAGTTGCTGGAAAAGCTCAGCAGGTCTGACAGCATCTGTGAGGGAGAAAACAGAGTTAATGTTTCGGGTCCGCTGACCCTTCCTCAGAACCTGATTGATTGATGATTTATTGTCACGTGTACTGAAGTACAGTGAAAAGCTTTGTTTACAAGCAGTACAGGCAGATCATAGTAAGCCAGGATGTACAGATCAAAACAGCTTAGACAGAGACACACAGGTTATATTGCACAGGGTGTACACCAGGTGAGATCAACATTACCAAGATCAGCATGTTTTTGAGGCTAGAGAGTACATTGATCCATAACGGCTGGAAAGAAGCTGTTCCTGAACCTGCTGGTGTGTGTGATCAGGCTTCTGTATCTTCTGCCTGACAGAAGACGTTTAGGAGATCATTACCAGGGTGTGATGGGTCTTTGATGATGTTAGCAACCTTTCCATGGTAGTGAGCCATGTAAATAGAGTCCATGGATGGAAGGGGCCTGATCTGAAACGTCAACTTTCCTGCTCCTCTGATGCTGCCTGTCCTGCTGTGTTCTTCCAGCTCCATAATGTGTTATCTCTGACTTCTGTGATGGCTTGGGTTGTGCACACCATCTCCTGTAGTTTCTTATGGTCCTGGGCAGAGCAGTTGCCATACTAGACAGTACGCTTTCAATTGAGCATCTGTAAAAGTTGGTGAAGTTCCTTATGGACATACCAATTTCCTGAGCCACCTGAGGAAGAAGAGGTGTTATTGTGCTTTCTTGACTGTTGCATCTATGTGGGAAGTGCAGGACAGGTTTTCAGTTATCCTCACCCCGAGGAACTTGACGCTGTTCATCCTCTCAACCTCAGTTCTGTTGCTGTAGATGGGTCATGTTCTCCTTTCTTTCTGAAGTCAATGATCAGTTCTTTAGTGAGTCCATGGTGCTTGAGGCAGCAGTGCTAACCGCCCAGCCACTGTGCCAACCTTAAGTAAGAACCTGTGCATCGATCATACTACCTCTCGTGTGCTAAGTAAGTGTTCTAATATTTGTGTCAGGGAAAGCCTCCTTCCCCAGGAAATTGAGAGAGTTATGGAGGATCTGGAGCTGGAATGAGGACCATTCTCTACGTGGGGGTTGGTAAAGTGTTGCTGATTATGTGGACAATTGCATCAATGACTGATGCTGAAACCCATACTGACTATTGATATACTCTGAATATATGCTTCATTGATAAAGGTAAAAGTGCTGTAGTTCTACCGGCTGCTCTCTTATCAGAAACAGAGATGACTGGTGGTAGTTTAAGCCAAGGCTCAAGTGAGGGGAAAGATTGAAAAAGGAGAGCCCTTCATGGTAACCTCAGCTGGTGCAGGAATTGAACCCATATTGTTGGTGTTTCTCTGCATCCTAAACCAGCTATTGAGCTAACCAACTTCCACGCTTCATTGATGTGTGATGTGAACTGTGGGATTTATGTGCATATTTCGGTCCTACTTTTGATTTAGTCTCCACTGAGTATTTTTTTCAGTATCAGAAATTTATAGTTAATAGGTAATATGTCACCATGGCAATTTCTTTTAAAATCATTTTTGAAGCCTGGCTGTAGAGTGAATAGTTTGTGTGCACTAATGATCTTTTGTTTATTTTAGAATGCTCATGAGTGTGCATGGTAAATAATAGGGCCTCAAAGGTTTGTTACACAGCTCCAGAATTTTTGAGCTTAAGGAAAATGCCCATAAGTGGGGTAGTGTTTACATTGTTATGAGAAAATAGTGAATGCAGGTACAGTTAAAAGACACTTGGTTAAATACATGAATAGGAAAGGTTTGGAGGGATATGGGCCAAACCTAGGCAATTGGGACTTAGTTTAGTTTGGGAATGTCGGATCAAAGGGTTTGTTTCCATGCTGTATGATTCTGTAGCAAACGATAGAGGCTAATGGATAAATAGTAGTATATATAAAGGAACTTTTAGTTTCACTTTAAAGTTGTAGTGTTTAAGCTCTGTGATATTTTGGAACAGGTGGCTGTGTAGCATAATGCTTCTGAAAAGGGAATGGTAGATTTGGTAAATTAAATTACCTTTAAATGTAAAAGTAGCATTAGTTCCCAGACCAGAGGTGTTGGGATAAAAACCTGGATGTGGATATTTAAGCTGAGTACCTTGGATCTGAGGAGTGAGGTAGCTCTAGGAAGACAATATTGCAGTAGCCCTAGGAAGAAGATATTTCAGTTCTAGTCTAAAAGCTAAAGTCACAAGTAACTTAAATCTCCCAAGTTAGATTCAGTAATCCTGGTGAGTGTATTATAGAGGTGGTGTTTTGGGTACTGTACCAGAACAGGTGTTTTAAGAACTGTACCTTCAGTTCTTGTCTAAAAGTTAAAGTCACAAGTAACTTAAATCTCCCAAGTTAGATACAGTGATTCTGGAGTGTGTATTATAGAGGTAGTGTTTTGGGTACTGTACCAGAAGAGGCGTTTTAAGAACTGTACCAGGAGTGACGTTTGGATATTATACAGAATTTGTTTTGGTACTTTGCAATTTATAAATGAGTGTTTTGGAATTTACAAGATTGTAGTTTTACTCTATGTTAAAAATCTTTGAATTTTTATTATAAGTAAATAGAGTAGAATGACCCAAACTATTGCTTCTTTTGTAGTAAACTTCCATTTTGTTGTTAAGACAAAATCTGCAACATTGCATACTTATGTGGTATTATCACTAGACTACTAATCCAGAGATCGAGAATGTTCTGGGGACCCGGGTTCAAATACCACCATGGTAGATGTTGGAATTTGAATACAATAGAAAAAAGTCTAGAATTAAGCGTCTAATGATGACCATGAATACATGTCTGATCTCGTAATAATTCATCTGGTTCAGTAATGTCCTTTAGGGAAGGAAACTGCGATCCATACCAATAGTATATAACCTCATTGCAAGAGGTTTTGAGAACAGGAGCAGGGGTGTGTTGTTGTTGTTGTAGTTGTACAGGGCCTTGGTGAAGCCACACCTAGAATATTGTGTGCAGCTTTGGTCTCTTTTTCTGAGGAAGAATGCTCTTGCTCTCAAGGGAGTGCAGCGAAGGTTTACCAGGCTGATTCCGGGAATGGAGGGAATGACATATGAGGAGAGATTGACGAGGTTAGGATTGTTTTTGCTGGAGTTCAGACAAATGAGGGGGGATCTCATACAGACTTATAAAATTCTAACAGGACTAGACAGGATAGATGCAGGGAGGATGTTCCCAATGGTAGGTGTGTCCAGGACCAGGGGTCACAGTCTGAGGATTCGAGGTAGATCATTTGGGACAGAGTTGAGGAGACATTTCTTCACCCAAAGAGTGGTGAGCCTGTGGAATTCATGACCACATGAAGTAGTTGATGCCAAAACATTGAATGAATTCAAGAGGCAGCTAAATATAGCACTTGGAGCAAATGGGATCAAAGGTTATGGAGAGACAGCAGGATTAGTCTATTGAGTTGGATGATCAGCCATGATCGTGATGAATGGTGGAGCAGGCTCGAAAGGCCAAATGGCCTCCTCTTGCTCCTACCTTCTATGTTTCTATGTCTGGCCTACCTGTAACGCCAGACCCACAGTAATGTGGTTGACTCTTAAATTAGGATGGGCAATAAATGCTGGCATAGGCAGCGACACCCTCATCCCATGAATGAATTTGAAAAAGTGATACAGTTGGGCAGAATAAACAAGGCAAAGCAATAGATGATGAATGGTAGGACCTTGGGAAGCACCAAGGATCGGTGTGTATGTCCACCAGTTCCTTAAGTTATCATGCGGGTAGATAAAATGTTTAAGAAAGCATGTGGTATATTTGCCTTTATTAGCTGAGTCATAGAATTTAAGAGCAGGGAGGTGATGCTGGAATTGTATAAAAATGTTGTTAGGTAACAGCTAGAGTATCGTGTGCAGTCTGGAATCCGCATTATAGGAGGAATGTGTTAGCACTGCAGATGGTGCAGGGATTTACCAGAATGTTGCTTGGGCTGTAGAGTTTCAATTATGAAGAGAGATTGGACAGACTAGGGTTGTTTTCATGGAGCCATATAACATGGAAACAGACCTTTGGTCCAACTAGTCCATGCCAACTATGTTCCCAAACTGAACTCGTGTATTGGTGCACAGTGGCTCAGTGGTTAGCACTGCTGCCTCACAGTGCCAGGGGCCTGGGTTTGATTTCCCCCTTGGGCAACTGTCCTTGTGGTGTTTGCACATTCTCCCCGTGTCTGTGTGGGTTTCCTCCAGGTGCTCCGCTTTCCTCCCACAGTCCAAAGATGTGCAGGCTAGGTGGATTGGCCATACTAAATTGCCTATAGTGTTCAGGGATGTGTAGATTAGGTGGGTTTGGGGAATGGGTCTGGGTAGGATCCTCTCAGGGTCAATGTGGACTTGTTGGGCTGAAGGGCCTGTTTCCAAACTGCAGGAATTTCATTTAGTCCCACCTGCCTGCATTTGGCCCATATCCCTTCAAACTTTTCCTATTCATATACTTATCCAAATGTCTTTTAAACATTGTAACTGTACTTGAATCCACCACTTCCTCTGCCAGTTCATTCCACTCACTAACCACACTGTGTAAAAAAGTTGCCCCTCATGTCCTTTTTAAATATTTCTCCTCTCACCTTAAAAATATGCCCCTTGGTTTTGAACTCCCCCATCCTAGGGAAAAATTCCTTGTCATTCACCTTATCTATGCCCCTCATGATTTTATAAACCTCTATAAGATCACCCCTCAACCACCTATGCTCCAATGAAAACATCTCAGCCTATCCAGCCTATTTTTACGACTCAAACCCTCCATTCCAAACAATGTCCTGGTAAACCTTTTCTGAACCCTCTTCAGTTTAATAATATTCGTCCTATAACAGGGCGCACACAGTATTCCAGAAGAAGCCTCACCAACGTCCTGTACAACCTCAATATGACATCCCAACTCATACACTCAAAGATCTGAGCAATGAAGGTAAGTGTACTAAGTGTCTTCTTAACCATGCTGTCTACACGTGACTCAAATTTCCAAGAAATGTACCTGAACCCCTAGGTCGCTCTATTCTACAACACTACCCGGAGCCCTACCATTAATTGTATAAGCCCTGCGCTTGTTTGTTTTACCAAAATATAATACCTTGCATTTATCCAAATTAAACTCCATCTACCACTCCTCAGCCCATTGACCCAATTGATCAAGATCTCTTTGTAATCTTACATAACCTTTTTCACCGTCCACCATACCACCAATTTTGGTGTCATCTGCAAACTTATTAACCATGCCTCTTATATTCTCATCCAAATCATTTATATAAATGACAAACAAAAGCGGAACACTGCTGTTCACAGAAGTCCAGTCTGAAAAACAACCCTCCACCCTCACCCTGAATCCCATGTGATCTAACCTTACTAATTACTAATTTTCCTTGGAGCAGAGGAGACATGATTGATATGTATAAAGTTATAAGGGGCATAAATATGGAGGAAGGAAGGGATGTTTTCCTTTGGTAGAGGGATTAGTGACCAGGGGCATAGATTTAGTGGAAATTTAGAGTGTTTTGATTTGATTTATTATTGTCGCATGTACTGAGGAACAGTGAAAAGTGTTGTCTTACATGCTCTACAGACAGATAATACTTTATACAAGTGCTCCAGGGTAAAAGGACAGAGTGCAGGTTACAATGCCAAGAAGGTGCAGAGAGAGATCAACATTAACATTAAAGAGATCCATTCAAAATTCTCATAACAGTGGGGAAGAAGCTGTTCTTGAATCTGTGCACACATGTATATAAACTTTTATATCTTCTGCCCAATGGAAGAGGGTGGAAGATAATGTAACTGGGGTGGGAGAGATATTTGATAGGTTGATTGCTTTCTCAAGGCAGTAGGAAATATAGGTGGCGTCAATGGATGGAAGAGATAGCAAGAACTGCCGATGCTGGAGTCAAAGTCAACACATTGTGGAGCTGGAGGAACACAGTAGATCAAGCAGCATCAGAGGAGCAGGAGAGTCGAAGTTTCAGATCGGGACTCTTCATCAGGACTGGGAAGGGGGAAGGGAGCTGGGAAATAAATAGACGGACCTGACACAACCTGTCCATCTTCTCCACCTATCTGCCCCACCCTTCCCACTGACCAATCCCAACTACCTCTATCTGCGTCCACCTATCACCATTCCACCTACCTTCCCCCAGTCCCACCCCTCCTCCCTCTAATTATTTGCCAGCTCCCTTTCTCCTGCTCAGTCCTGATGAATCGTCTTGATCCGAAACGTCATCTCTCCTGCTCCTTCATGCTGCCTGACCTGCTGTGTTCCTCCAGCTCCACAGTGTATTGACTCAATGGATGGAATACTGGTTAGTGTGATGGATTGGGCTGTGCGCACACCTCTCTGTAGTGTCTTTCAGTCTTGGGAAGAGCAGAGCACACTGTGATGCATCCAGATAGGATGCTTTCTACAGTGCAACTATAAAAATTTGTATGAGTTTTTACGGACATGTCAAAATTCCTTTGCCTCTTGAAGAAGTAGAGGCATTGCTGTGCTTTCTTGACGGTCGTGTCAATGTAGGTGGACCAGGACAGATTTTTAATTTTGGCTTTTACCCAGAAGGTGATGGGAATCTGGAACTCACTGCGTGTAAAGGGTGTAGAGGCAGAAACCCTTGTAACATTTAAGTATCTAAAATGACAAGCCTATGGGCCAAGTGCGGGAAAATGGGATTAGAATAGTTGGGTGGATGTTATTGACTGGTGCGGATGTGATGGACCAAAGGACCCTTTTCTGGGCATAGATCTCTGATTCTAAGATGGATTCCTGTCTGGAATCTGACTTAACCAGCAATAACATCAGTTGGGATCATAATAACGAGCACTTCAGTTTAACCATAAAAGTCAAGTATTTGAGAAAATGAACCCTTGTCATTCAGTTCATTCCATTGGTGTGGATGTGAATTTATTACTTTTGAGGTTATCATTCTGCACAGGGAGCATAACAACATTGATATTTCTGGTGTTGTCATTTGGCACATATTATAAATAGATGGGCGGGGGGTGGGGGGTGGGTGGTGGGTACGGTCACCACAACTGGGGTAGAAGGGAGTTCTGGTGGGATACACTTCACTTCTACCATGCTTGGATCATAGTCTTGGATGATTGAATAACTAGGACGAAGCGGGCTTTAACAAACTGGATGGTGGATATTGGAGGGGAGGGGGGTACGAAGAATGTTAAGAAGAGTTGGAAGAGTCTAGGCTTACAAGGGAGGATAAAAGCAATATAACAGTGAAGCTATTGGATGATACTCAGAATGGGACAGAAAAACACAGAGGATACAAGCAGAAATATAGCAGAAAATTGGGTTAAAGGTGGAAAAATGATAAAATGGCAAATTTAGAGTTGAAAATCTTTTATGTGAATGCATGTACTATTCATAATAAAATGGATAAACTAACAGAACAACAGAGACATGGTCACAAAGGGGTGGCATAATGGCTGAGTGGTTAGCACTGCTGCCAGGGACCCAGGTTTGATTCCAGCCTTGGGCGACTGTCTGTATGGAGTTTGCACATCCTCCCTATTTCTGCACAGGTCCTCTCCAGGTGTTCTGGTTTTCTCCCACAGTCCAAAAATGTGCAGGTTAGGTGGATTGGCCATGCTAATTTACCCATAGTGTCGAGGGATGTGCAGGCTAGGTGGATTAGGGTTATAGGTAGGGAGTGGATCTGGATGGGATGCTCTATGGAGGTTGGTGTTATCTTGATGAACCAAATGGCCTGTATCCACACTAGATCAAAGCTGGGAACTAAATATTCAGGGGAATGTGATTGTTGAAAGGTGAAGTGTGGAGAGGGGTAGGTGTGTTAGTACTACGGGATAGAATAAGTGTGATAGCAAGAAATGATCCTCGATCAGAAAATGTAGAATCCTTGTGAATCATAGAATCCCTACAGTGCTGTAAGATGCCATTCGGCCCATTGAGTTTGCACTGAATCTCTTAAGAGTATCCCACTCAGACTCAACCCCTCCATTCTATCCCAGAACCCCACATTTAGCATGGCTAACCCACCTTTCCTGGACACTAAAGGGCAATTTAGCACAGCCGATCCACCTAACCTGCATTTAGAAATACATAAGATAATCAAGCAGACTGCGTATGGCTTCCAACCAGGGAGTAGTGAGGCAGGTTTAATAAATTATTCATAGTAAAAGATCCATTGGGAAACAGTGATCAAAGCAGAATTTAGCATTCAGTTTGACAGCAAGGAATTTGGGTTGGAAACAACTTTGCTAAACTTAAATACAGCTAATTACAAAGGAATGAGAGCAGACCAAGTTGGAGTGGATTAGGAAAGGAGTTTAGCAGTAAAGATGGTTGAGGAACAATAGCAGACTTTTAAGAAAATAGTTAATGGTTCGAAAATATATATTTCAATGAGAAGAGAGAATTCTAGGAAAGGGATAAGCCAACTATGATTAACTAAGGAAGTTAAGCTTAGCATCAGATTAAAAAAAAACATACAATGTGACAAAGATAAGTGGAAAGTTTAAAAAGGCCATAAGATATAGGAGCAGAATTAAGCCATTCAGCTTTTTGCATCTGGTCCACCATTTGATCACAACTGATGTGTTTCTCAACCCATTTCTCCTGCCTACTCCCTGTAACCCTTGATCCCGTTACTAATCAGAACCTATGTATCTCTGTCTTAAATACATTCAGTGACTTGACCTCCACAGCCTTCTGCAGCAATGAGTTCCCTGGAGTCATCACCCTCTGGCTGAATAAATTCCTCCTCATCTCAATTCTAAAGGGTCTTCCCTTCACTCTGTGGCTGTGTGCTCGGGTCCTAGTCATAGAGTCATGCAGCACAGGAACAGACCCTTCGGTCCAACTCGGCCACACTGACAAGAATCCCAATCTGACCTCGTCCCATTTGCCAGCATTTGGCCCATATCCCTCTAAACTCTCCCAATTCATATATCCAGCCAGATGCCTTTTAAATTTGTAATTGTACCTGTCTCCACCATTCCTGTCACAGTTCGTTCCATACATGCACCACACTCTGCATGATAAAGTTACCCTCAGATCCTTTTTTAAATCTTTCCCCTCTCACCTTAAACCTATGGCCTTTAGTTTTGGTACTCTGAGGAAAAGACTTTGGCTATTCACCTTATCCATACCCCTCATGATTTTATAAACTTCTATAAGGCCACCCCTCAGCCTCTTTCCTACTGATGGAAACAACTTCTCCATGTCCACTCTATTCAGGCTTCTCTGTATTCTGTAAATTTCAATGAAATCCCCCCTTCGTCCTTTTAAACTCCATTGAGTACAGACCCAGGGTCTTTAATCCCTCCTCATATGACAAGCCCTTCATTCCCAGGATCATTCTTGTCAACTTCCTCTGGAACCCCTCCAAGGCCAGTACATCCTTCCTTGGATATGAGGCCCAAAACTGCCCACGATATTGTATACTGCACCATTTAAGTGGAACACGCTCAATCCTGCATTGACCGACCCCTTCTCATAGTTGTCCCTTATCTGCTGTACGTGAAATCAGATTCCTGACTGTTACCAAACTCTCTGTCCTATGGCTTTTTCTGAAAACTTTAATAATCTCTCCCGAGCCCTCCTCCCTTAAACGATTTTCGTAATTTTCCGTGTAACTGAAACACCTGCACCCTTCCCCAACTATTTATTTTAAAGCCCTATCTCCAGCCCGAGTTAAACGATTCACCAGGACTCTGGTCCCAGCACTATTTGGGTGGAATCCATCCCATTGAGACTGCTCCCTCCTTCCCTGGTACTGGTACCAATGTCCCATGAATTTGAACACATTTCTTCCATATCAGTCTTTGAGCCACAAAGCTCAAACTGGCAGCATAGTGGCTCAGTGGTTAGCACTGCTCCCTCACAGCACCAGGGACCTAGGTTCAATTCCAGCCTCGGGTGACTGTGTGGAGTTTGCACATTCTCCCTGTGTCTGTATCAGTTTCCACTGGGTGCTCTGTCCTCTTCTCACAGTCCAAAGATGTGCGGGTTAGATGGACTGGCCATGCTAAATTGCCTCATAATTAGCCATGGGAAATGCAGGCTTTCAGGGATAGGGTGGTGGAATGCTCTTCAGAGGGTTGTTGTGGTCTCGATGGGCTGAATGGCCTGCTTCCATACCGTAGATATTCTATAATTCAAAACCAACCAAGTATGACCAGGAACAAAAAAGGGAGAAGATAAACTTGCAAGAAATATCAAGATGCTCAGTAACAGCTTCTTTAAATATATAACAAAGAGGAGACAGGTCAAATGAATATAGGCCCCCTCTGAAAACAAGGCTGGGGAACTAATGGGGAACCAGGAAATGACAGAGGAGTTGAACAAATAATTTGCAATAGTCTTCACAGGAGTGGATAACAATACTAAATAATTCATGGGCTAAACAGGAAATGAACACTAACTACCACTCAAGAAACATTTATTGGGAAACTAATGGGACAAAGACCAATAAGTCCCCTGAACCTGATGGGATACATCTTACGATGTTAAAAGAAGTAGCCGCCAATATAACAGATGCACTAGAATCCTTGGATTCTGGAAAAATGCCAGAGAATTGGAAAACTGCCAATGTGAGACCTTTATTCAAAAAGGACAGAGACAAAAGAAAAATCAGGTAACTATAGGCCAGTGAGCTCAATATCTGTTGTTGGAGTAAAGTTCAAATCTATTATAAAGGATGTTATAGCAGAGCAGTTAGAAACACATAATACAATCAAGCAGAGTTCTAATGGCTTCTTGAAGGGGAGACAATGCCTCATAAATTTATTAAAATTTTTGAAGAGGTAACAAGCAGGATAGATAAAGGGAAACCAGTGGATGTAATATATTAGTCTTATGAGGACAGGTTAAGTTGGTTGTGCCTGTACTCACTGGAATTCAGAAGAAGGCTGTATCCACTTACACCCAAGAGTATGCACCATGGTAGTAGTAAATGTCAAACATATTTGAAAAAAATGATACAAAGCAAGCAAACAAAATTGAAAAGAATGTAATTAAAACATATACTTGTACATGTAAAAAATTATAAAGCAAAGTAGACTCTTTTGTCAATTTTTCTTAAATTGGCTTTTTTATTGCATACACACACAGATAGAGTAATAAAAAATGGAGATAAACATGTGCAGCCAGCAATTCTCAATGGATCATTGGCGTCAGTAAACACTTCATTAGATGCATGAGAGGCAATGTTATTGAAACAGACAAGATGCATAGAGGGCTGTACAGGGTAGATATGGGAAAGTGGTTTCCCCTTATGGGAGAGTCTAAGACCAGGGGCATAAACTCAGAATAGGGGGTCGCTTGTTTAAGACAGAAGAGGAATTTCTTCTCTCAGAGTTTAGTGAATCTGTGGATTTTCTTTTAACCACAGACGGCTATTGAGGCTGGGTCATTAAGTATATTCCAGGCTGAGATGGACAAATTTTTAATCAGTAAGGAATCAAGTGTTATGGGGAGGAAAGTGTGGGAGAGGAAAGTGGAGGCAGGGAAACGGAGTTGAGGATTATCAGATCATCCAGGATTACACGGAGTGTCAGAGCAGGTTTGATGGGCCAAATGTCCTACTTCTGCTTCTGTGTCTCATGGTCTTAACTACCTTTTTGACTACACATGGAGTACCATCTACATATATGACATTTCACTCAAGAAAAGGAAATGGAGGGATTGGAGAAGACATTGGAGAAGGTGCAACACTGATTCACAGGAGCTGACAGCATTAACACGCAACTCAAGAAAGGTTGAACAGGCTAGGGCATATTTCTCAAGAAAAGAGAGGATTGACAGGTGACTTGATGGCAGTCTTTAAGATTATAAAGGGGTAGAATAATATGACTGGGAAATCATGAGAAAAAGCCTCTTTCACAGTGAGTGGTGAGCGTGTGAATATTGCTGGACAGCCAGTAGTTCTTTTGAACAAAATGAGCACATTTTAGCTGAAGCTAGATATCTATGAGGGAGAAAGGAATAGATAGATATGCTGATGGGGAGAGAGTGCCTGGGGCTCAGGTGGAGCACAAATACTGACATAGGCCAAAGGAGCTGACTGTACTGGCCTGACCCCAAGCTGCAGAGTCAATTGATCAGGGCCAAAAATCTACATTTACTTGTAGAGGTAGGAATAACACTATTTAACAAAATAAATGTAGTCCATCAGCTTTTGCGGATCAGTTCAGTGGAAATGTGCACTCCTAGGCTCAAAGAGCCCCACTGGAAGTAAAGCAGTGAGACCAATCATTCCAGCTGAAGGAAACCCTTTGAGTCTCTTACTTTCAGAATGAACATGGTTCAATCCCGCGTGTAATTAACAGCAACAGCAGAATCCACTCCCTGTAAGCACTTGTGAACTCGCTGATGTCTCAGCAGGCTAGATAAATGAGAGAATCCATTCCCACACTCAGAGCAGGTGAACAATTTGTCCCTGGTGTGAACTCGCCAGTGTCTCCGCAGACTGGATGACTGACTGAATCTCTTCCCACAGACAGAGCAAATGAATGGCCTCTCCCCAGTGTGAATTCGCTGGTGTGTCAGCAGAGTGGATGAATCTCTGAATCCTTTCCCACAGTGAGAGCAGACAGACGGCCTCTCCCCAGTGTGAACTCGCTGGTGCATCACCAGATTGCAGGACTGAATGAACCCCTTTCCACACACTGGGCAAGTGAATGGCCTCTTCCCACTGTGTACATGCTGGTGTGTCAGCAGGTGAGCTAACTGAGTGAATCCCTTCCCACATTCAGAACATGTGAACGGTCTCTCCCCAGTGTGAACTCTCTGGTGTGTCAGCAGATTGGATGACTGAGTGAATCCCTTCCCACACTCAGAGCATGTGAATGGCCTCTCTCCAGTGTGAATATGCTGGTGGGTCAGCAGGGCAGATGAGTCACTGAATCCCTTCCCACACTCACAGCAAGTGAATGGTCTCTCCCTAGTGTGAACCCGCTGATGCATCAGCAAGTTGGACGACTGAGTGAATGCCTTCCCACACTCAGAGCAGATGAATGGCCTTTCTCCAGTGTGAACTCGCTGGTGTGTCAGCAGGTGAGATGAATTACTGAATCTCTTCTCACACTCAAAACATGCGAACGGCCTCTCCCCAGTGTGAACCCGCCGGTGTTTTAGAAGGGAAGATGACTGAGTGAATGCCTTTCCACACTCCGAGCAGGTGAACGGCCTCTCCCCAGTGTGACAGCGTTGATGTGTTTCCAGCGCAGATGGTGTAGAGAATCCCTTCCCACAGACCCTACATTTCCACGGTTTCTCCATAGTGTGAATGTCCTTGAATCTGTCTGGCTTGGACAGAAGCCAATTAAAGCCTTGTTCACAAAGAACACATGCTCAGTCAATGTTTTTTCCAGGATGTGCAACTGGTTAAAGCTCTTTCCACAATTAGTTCACTGAAACACTCTCACTCACGCTGTGTAACTGATTAAAGCAGTGCACTGGAATACCTTAACTCAGGTGTATGTGCTTGTTGTAATGCTATCCTAGTCATGCTGATATTTAAAATATGTTTAAGCAGGCAGAACATTTTAAACAATTGTCTTTCAAATTACAAGCTTGATTATATTCAGGTCCTGATGAGTTCTGTCAGTCCTTGTGATGTTTGGTTTGAGTTTCCTGTTTGAAAACTGTTCCTTCTGATGACCTGTGAAAGGAGTTACAAAGGTAAGTACTTTAAATAGAGAATAGCAATGTGGAAGTGACAATTCTTGACTCTGTGGGACATTCTTTCCTCTCTGCTTCTCCTGAAGCTGTAATTCTCCATATGAAACACTCTCCCTTCATTCTCATTGTGTCATGACTGATGTACACCCTCATAATTCACCAACACTACTGGTTCATGCTGACTAACAAATTCATTCTTACTATTTCATCTTTAGGACACAGAGACCTAAATATTTTTCAGGTATGCTGCTAGCCATATATTTTCACCTTTAGTAGACAAAAAAATACACATAATACACAGGACCATACTTCTTGATCAAATATACAGAGACAAGAGGAAGAACTTTATACAGGTAGTGAGAGTCATGAACATGTAGCATACAAGGGGTGCCAATTAGTAATTCTACAATGAAATTAGTTGCTCACTTCAAGGAAAAAGAGAGTGCAGGGCAATGGGGATATAGAACAGAGGAGTAGATTGCTAAGACTGGATTGCCATAAAGAGTCAGTCAGCTTGGATTCAACTTGCTAAAGGGGTTTTTTTTTGGTGTTAGAATGACTCAATGACTGGACAATAAGATGTAGGGGCCGAAGTAGGCTAGTTAGCTCATCAAATCCGTTCTGCCATTCAGTGCAATAATGGCTGTTTACGATCGCCTGGGGGAAACTATCCATTTTACTGTGAACATTAGAAAAAAGGCCATTCTTTGAGCCAGACAAATGAATATGTCACTCTGAGAAAGTAAAAGATGACAATGTCTTTGGGAGAGACCTGGACCAACCTTTCCAGAGTCTGCACCCTTCCTGGATGCACTTCCTCTTCAATTCCAGCAAACGAACAATCTAACCCCAATTTGACAGTAGAAGCAGGAAAGGCAAGACAGTGGAAATCTCTTGACTGATGAGGGAGCCAGGAGAACTTTTCACCTTAGCTATTCGCACAAAGTTATCTCACCTGATTGGTTGTAGGATCAGAGAGTCTTTCCGATCCTCCAGCTCCTTCTGGACAACGAGACAACGGAACCCAACGCCACGTGATGTCCTGTGCCGTTGGCCAATAGGAAAGGTCTATCCCGTGACATGCGTAGCGCTATGTTCGTATTTGCACATGCGCACTCCTGAGTCACACACTCGTGCGGCTGATAGAGTGGTTTCTCCAGCGCGGGGACTCGTGGGAAGCAAGGCCGAAACTCCACAGCTGAAGTACAGTCTCTGAACGCCTAGGTACTTGGAAGGGAAATGTTGTTTTCAAAAGGAGACGATCTGCAGCAGAAAAAAACAATGCTCAGGGTTCTCTATGCTTATCTATTTCGGTCGGAAATCACACATCACCAGGTTATAGTCCAGCAGGGTTATTCGAAAACACAAGCTTAAGGAGTTTTACTCCTTCTTCAGGTGTTAATGAGAGAGGTAGCATCAGACACAGAATTTATAAGTAAAAGAGCAAAGATTCACACCATTGATGAATATCTAAACAAACCTAAGATGCTGTTAAATCTTTAATCAGTTAGAAGGTTTTAATTGATTAATATGTATATGTAAATTTCCGAATTCCTTTCAATTCATGGTCCTGAGAAAAATAAACGTTTTATCAGTGTAAAGAAGAGGTGAAATTTTAGGTCAGACAATGCATGTTAGGTGTGAGGTCTTGTTTAGAATCTGTTTGTGTTTTAGTTTGGAATCAGACTGGTTTTATTTTTAAAGTGGGAATTTACAAAACACCACATTGATTGATTGTCTTAAATTGTGTGCTTTTTGAAAAAAAATGTATCTGCAAAAACAAATTCACTTCATAGATTCACGTGTGTGTGTGGGAGAGAGAGAGAGAGTGAATGTGTGTGTGTGTGAGGGAGAGAGTGTGTGTCTGTGTCTGTGTGTGAGGGGGAGAGAGAGAGAGGATCAGTGTTTTTGTGTGTGTATGTGTGTGAGAGAGAGAGAGAGAGACAGTGTATGAGAGAGGATCTGTGTGAATGTGTGTGAGAGTGTGTTTGTGTAATTGTGTGTGTGTGAGTGTATATTGTGTGGTGGGGTCACCTGTAGTGTGACATGAACCCAACATCCCGGTTGAGGCCGTCCTCATGGGTACCAAACTTGGCTATCAGTTTCTGCTCAGCAACTCTGCATTGTTGTGTATCCTGAAGCCCACCTTGGAGGATGTTTACCTGAAGATCCGAGGCCAAATGTCTTTGACCGCTGAAGTGCTCCCGCACTGGGACGGAACATCCTTGTCTGGCAATTGTTATGCAGTGTCCATTCATCCATTTTTGTAGTGTCTGCATGGTTTTGCCAATGTACCATGCCTCGGGGCATCCTTGCCTGCAGCATATGAAATGGACAACATTGGCTGAGTCGCATGAGTATCTGCCATGCATATGGTGGGTGGTGTTCCCACATGTGATGGTAGCATCCATGTCGAAGATCTGACATTTCTTGCAGAGGTTACCGTTATAGGGTTGTATAGTGTTGTGGTCGATGTTGTCCTGAAGGCTGGGTAGTTTACTGAGTACAATGGTCTGTTTAAGGTTTGGTGGTTGTTTGAAGGTGAGAAGTGGAGGCATGGGGAAGATCTTGGTGAGGTGCTCATCATCATTGATAATGGGTTGAAGGCTGCAAAGACTATGGTGTAGTTTCTCTGTCCCTGGGAAATACTGGATGATGAAGGGTACCTTATTGGACGTATCCCAAGTCTGTCTTCTGAGGAGGTCATTACGGTTTTTCACTGTGGCACATTGGAACTGGCGATCAATGAGTTGAGCATCATATCCTGCTCCTATGAAGGTGTCCTTTAACATCTTCCGGTGTCTGTCTCATTCCTCCTCATCCGAACAGATTCTGTGTATGCATAGGGTTTGTCTGTAGGGGGTGGCTGTTGTAAAAAGTTTCAACGGAAGCTAGAGAAGTGCAGAATCGTGAGGTTATCCGTAGACTAACAGTAGAGTAATGTACTGAGGTGTCCATCTTCTATTTCGGACCTTTTGAATATCCTTGTTTATGATTCCAGTGATGGTGTCTGTGCCAAGAAGGAAATTCCAGAATTCCATCCCAAAACCTCTCCAGCTCTTTCATTTGATTTTTTCCCTTTCATACACTCTTTAACACCTATCATTTTAACCAAGCTTTTCATCATTGTAGAATCCCTACTGTATGGCAACAGGTCATTCACCCCAACAACTCTCCAAAGAACATCCCACCCTGACTCACCCTGCCCATTCCTGTAACCCTGCATTTCCCATGGTTAGTCCACCCAACTTAGACATCCCTGGACACTATGGACAATTTAGCATTGTCAATCAACCTAACCTGCACATCTTTGGACTGTGGGAGGTACCAGAGCACCCGGTGGAGACCCACGCAGACAGTCACCAAGATGGGAAATGAACCAAGGTCCTTGACACTGTAAGGCAGCAGTGATAACCACTGAGCCACCGTACCACTCTAATCATCTGCACTTACAGCCCCTCCTGTGTCTCAGCTTTAAACTCTCATAAAACACTTGGCAATGTTTTATTTAATCAAAGACCCTATTTAAATGCACTCTGTTGCAGATTTGGACATATATTGCTACAGTTTCATTGCTGGTTGGCAATCCTGTAGATCCTTACCTAAACAGCATTGTGGAAGTATATACACCACAGGAACTGCTGTGGCTCAAGAACAAACTGATCAACAATTCTTTTTTTATTCATTTTTATTCTTTTATACAGTTGTGGGATGTGGACATCGTTAGCTGGCAGCATTTATAGCCCAACGATAGCTGCCTTTGAGAAGATTGTGGTGAGCTGGCTTCTTGAATTGCTGTACACCCACAATACCAGCAGGGAGGGAATTCCAGGATTTTGACCCAGCAACGCTGAAGGTATGGCAACATATTTTCAAGTCAAGATGATGAGTGGCTTGGAAGGAACTTGCAAGTGTGGTGTTCCCATGTATGTGCTGCCTTGTGCTTCTAGATGGAAGTGCTCGTGGGTTTGGAAGGTGCTCTGTAATGATCTTTGGTGAATTTCTGCAGTGCATCTTTTAGATCCTACATAATGTTGCTACTGAGGAGGTGGTGGAGGGACAGGATTTTGCGTATGTGGTGTCAACCAAGCAGGCTGCTTTGTCCTGAATGGTATCAAGCTCCTTGAGAATTGTTGACCACTTGGGACTGATAATACATTCCAACCCTGCTAATGACTGTCATAATCCCATAATTAGTTGGAAGTATCTGCATATATTATCTGCATTAAAAGCTTCTACAAAAATAAATGTTGCCAGTGGGTGCCAACAGTTTTGACTACATCTCAATAGCTGCTCATTCTGGTCTTCTCCATGCACTGTGGATACTGGGCCTGTATAGTCAATCTTCCATGTTCCCCAGGGCTTTCATTAAAATGGGAACTTTGATTTCATAGGCCTGGATTAATTTGGGCAAAAATGAGGCACAGTTACAGATGGCAATAGACAAACTGGTGCCTCCTCAGTCATCAATGTTAATAATGTGAAATTGTGGGGTTATATGGTCATATGAAATAGGAACAGGAGAAGGCCATTCAATCCATTGAGCCTATTCTGCCATTCAACAGGATCAGGGCTGATCTGACATTCCTCATGTCCTCTTTCCTGTCCTTTCCCCACAGCCTTGATTGTCCGAACTGACCAAGAATCTATCTCAGCCTTAAATACACACAATGACTCTGCCTCCAGTTCTCTGTGACAAGGAGTTCCAAAGACTCAGAACCCTCTGAGAAAAGAAATTCCTCCTCATCTCAGTCTTAAATTGGTGCACCTTTGTTCTGAGACTATGTTCTCTGATCCTTGACTCTTTCATGAAGGGAAACATCCTTTCAGCATTTAATCTGTGCAGACACTTAAGAATCCTACAAGTTTCAATCAGATCACCTCACATTCTTCTAAATTCCAATTAGTACAGTCCAAACTGGTTTAACGTTTGCTCGTAAGACAATCCCTCCATACCAGGGCTCATCCTAGTGGACAATCTCTGAAGTGCCTCCAATGAAATAACATCTTTTCTTAACTAAGGAATCTTCCCAGTGGATAATGGTGATTTTAAATCACTAGGAGGAATGAAGGCTAGCAGAGCGGGCATGTGCTTTTTTTAAAATTCACTCACAGGACATGGGCATTGCTGGCTGGGCCAACATTTGTTGTCCATCCCTGCTGCCCTTGAGAAGGTGATGGTGAGCTGCCTTCTTGAATAGTTGCAGTCCACATGCCGTAGACCTACAATGCCATTGGGGAGGGAATTCCATGATTTTGACTGACAATGAAGGAACGGTAATATATTTCCAAAGAAGGATGTTGATTGGCTTGAAGGGGAACTTGCAGGTGGTGGAATTCCCATGTATGTGCTGCACTTGTGCTTGTAAATGGAAGTGGCCCTGGGTTTGAAAGGTGCTGTCTAAGGACTGCTGATGAATTTCTGCAGTGCATCTTGTAAATGGAACATACTGCTGCTACTGAGCATCACGAGTGGAGGGAGTATTTATTTGTGGATGTGGTGCCAATCAAGTGGGTTGTTTTGTCTTGGATGATGTCCAAGCTTATTGAGTGTTGGTTGAGCTGCACTCATCCAGGCAAGTTGAGAATATTCCATCACACTCCTGACTTGTGCCTTGTGGACAAGCTTTGGGGAGTCTGGAGGTGAGTTACTCGCTGCAGTATTCCTAGCTTCCGACCTGCTCTCTATTTTTGAATCCAGAAGTACTCTTACACACAACTGACGTTTTTTTTTCCAATCACTAAATCACCTGTGCTTTTTTTTCATCTATTAACCAGCACCAGTAAATCATCCGTGTTTCCAGTTGAAAAGTGACACAAAGCCCGCAACCCATCAAAGTTGAGAGGGAGAGGGCGAAAGGGCTAATCAAAATACATTTGGAAGGGGAGATAAGGAACTCTACCCCCTGCAGTCTGACCTACTCTTATAGTCGGCCATTGGATTAATGAACCTGCGAAATAAATTTATCTCAATCGGATGATAGATAATTTCCTGCCTCTCCGGGAAGGTGTCAATGCGTTGCGTGCCCCAGCGTTCCCCACGGTTGTCAAAATACTGAGGACACGCTTAAGAGAAAGGCGCGCAAGCTGGACGTAGTGCCGGACAGTAAATCTGGAGCATGCGCAATGTCACGTCGTTGCCGATCCGTGAGAGTGCGGAAAGCCGAAATGAGTGGGGGGAAGGCAGCAGTGCATGGAGCCGTAGGAAGATGCGCGGGAGGGAGGAGTGCAAACCTTTGTAAAAAAGCTGTTGGCGACCGCAAACGGATAAGAGCCTCTAAATCTGTCGTAATAATAAACTCCCCGCTGCTCAACCCAACGATAGCCATATTGGTTGCTCAGGTAGTCGCGCGCATGCGTGGTCGGACTCCCATCTGAGGAAGGGTCACCGGACCCGAAACGTTAACTCTGTTTTCTCCTTCACAGATGCTGCCAGACCTGCTGAGCTTCTCCAGCAACTTTGTTTTTGTCCCATCTGAGGTTCTCTTGACCAAGACAGTAATCAGTGACCCATTGATTCTCTATCTTCAAGCTGCACACAGGCTTGAGAACTGAACTGGGGCAGAGGAGAGGGAGGGAAGTAAATAGTTGCAGTATCATAGAGTCATACAGCACGGAAACAGACCCTTCAATTCATTCGTTCATTCGTCCATTCTGACCAGATATCCTAAATCAACCTAGACCTATTTGCTAGCATTTGGCACACATCCTTCTAAACTCTTCCTATTCACGTACCCATCCAGATGCCTTTTAAATGTCGTAATTGTGCCAACCTCCACCACTTCCTCTGGCAGCTCAATCCATACATTCGCCACCCTCTGCGTGAAAATGTTGCACGTTAGGTCCCTTTTAAATCTTTCCCCTCTCATCTTAAATCTATGGTCTCTGGTTTTGGGCTCCCCTACCCTGGGAAAAAGACCTTGGCTATTCACCCTATCCATGCCTCTCATGATTTTATAAACCTCTAGAAGGTCACCCCTCAGCCTCCAACGCTCCAGGGAAAATCAGCCCAGCCTATTCAGCCTTCCGCTACAGCTCAAACCCTCCAACTCCACCAACATCCTTGTAAATCTTTTCTGAAACCTTTCAAGTTTAACAACTTATAGTGGGGAGACCAGAATTGAATGCAATATTCCAAAAATGGCCTAACCAATGTCCAGTATAGCCATAACATAACATCCCAACTCCTACATTCAGTTCAATAAAGGTAAGTGTACCAAATGCTGCCTTCACTACCCCGATATCTGTGACTGTGGTGTCATTGGCTTGGTCAGGGAGGAAGTGTGTTTGTTGCAGAGACCATCAGATGTGGAGACTGTTGTATGACTAAAGAATAAGAATGTCAGAATTGGAAGAAAGATAGGCACACTTTAAATGGGAAAGGCAGGAGGCTAGAGGCTGCTGGGGTCTGGAATGCACTGCCTAGTAGGGTGGTTGAGATGGAAAACCTCACAATCTTTAAAGAGTACTCGGATAAACACTTGAAGTATCATAATGGTCAACGCTATGGGCTTAATACAGGAAGGCGGGACTAATATTTTTGGTGGTCCAAACTCAATTGCTCGAAGGAATTCAATTCTGTATTATTAGAGGTCACTTGTGCCAAGGATCCTGCTGCACCACTCAATAACATTATGGCTGATTTAGTTGTGGTCTTAACTCCACTTTTTTTACCATCTCCCTCACACCTGTGATTCCCTTATTGATCACAAATTGATCTTCTATATCCACCATTCTAGCCTTCACTGCTTATTGAAGAAAAAGAATTCCAAAGACTAATGACACTCAGAAGAATTCCCTCCGCATCTCAGTCTTAAATAGAGGACGCCTTACTTATCAACTGTACCCCCTAAATTTTCAATTTCCCCCATGAAAAGTAGCTTCCTCACAGTATTCATCCTGTCAAGCCCCAATGAGTGTTTGTGTGACTTGCTTAATATTTCATCATGAAACAAAGTCCATCATGTGAGTAATAGCCCAGTGACCCTTCTATCAATTGCTTTCAATTCAAGCATATCCCAGCTGTTAAATATTCCTGAGCGAAGCAGCAGGAAGAGACAATATTGTCAATTTTTGTCTAATTGTAATGGATTTTGCAAATTATTTATACAGAAGGGGAGCACTTCAGCACAGCAAACTCAAATGAGTCTGTCTTACCTGAATTTTGAAATTTGACACATAAATTATATCGCTGTCTTCAGAGTGTTGGAAGATAAGAATGAAATTTTTATCTGAGTCCAGTGCTTCTGATAGCTTTCCAGCCACAGCCTTGAAACAGTGGAATTGTCTTTGAGGTGAGTATTTTTGAACATTCATCTCCAATTTAGTGCTATGCTATTAAGATAGCTTTTATTTATTCCAGATTTTTATTGAATTCCAATTTCATCAACTGCATAAAAGTAGCCGGGGGTTCTGGGTTACTAGTCCAGTGACATTACCAATATGCCACCACCTCCCTGTCCTTTGCTGTGGATCTGAGTCAAAATCCATTCTGTTTTACTTCTGCCTTCCCAGATCATCTCTCTGCCAATGTCTGACTTCCTCTCCTTCTGATAATGGATGTCTTTTTACCACGTTCTGTATTTTGCTGTGATTTCTGCTGATTATATTTAAGTGAAGTTTCAACTGCTGCCCATTTCCAGTAATGTTCTGCTGATCTACCAGCTTTATGTTTGCATGATCAGGAATTGTCTTTCTTACACATTTTAGTTGTGCTTCTCAGCTTTTATCGATCACTAAATTCTGCACTATTTTAATTGCCATAATTGAAATGCTAACAGTTGTTTTCTTTTCACAGATACTGCTTGACTCGCTGTGTGTTTCCAATCAGTCAGAAATACATTAGGATAGTTGATTGAGATGGAGCAAAGGAATAGATAAGAATTTTAGCTGCAGATAAGGTGAAACCAGGATGGCGTTAGTCAGCATTACTGAGGTGGGAATAGGAAGTGTTGGTGATGACAGAGATTTGTGGTCAGAAGCTCGATTTAGGGTGAAGCAATGACACAGATGTTATGAACAGTCTGTTCCTCCACACACTCAGACAATTTCTGGGGAAAGGAATGGAATTGGTGGCTAGAGAGTGGAATTTGTACAAGACATCGAAGATGATGGCTCTCGTTTTCCCCCCCGCACCAAGATTTAATTAAAGGAAATTTCTGTTCATCCATCATTGACATGAGCCCTGTCAGGTTGGGGAACATAGAAGTGATGACTGTACAAATAAGCCTGTTTCCCAAGTCCATCTAGATATTAGATAGAGAACAGGATAACCCAGACACTCAAGAAACTTAAACATGAGAAATCACTAACACTGACGACGTCAGAATGAAACCAGATCACTAAAATATCCCTCACTTCTATGGACTTCCCAAGATACACAAACCTGGAATACCACTCAAACAATAGTCTTCCTACCGGGCACACCTACATACAAGCTAGTAAGGGAAATACAATGGAGATTTAAACACATGATTAGCAGATCCCCACACTCAATCCATTCGGCCCAAGACACAAAAAATAGATGAGGATGAAATCATGAGTTCCTTTGATGTTACAGCACTATTTATGGCCATTGACATAATGTTAGCCAGAGAGACACTAGCCACACTACTAGAAGGACCAGGAACACTGACCCTGAACACCATCAACAACATCAACAAGGACAGCTTACTGAAACCAGTAGAGTTATGCCTCGCAATGCACTTCACGTTCAATGACCAGATAAACAAACAGATCAATGGCACACCGATGGGATCACCCATCTCAGGCCTCATTGCGGAAGCAGTGATGCAGAGCCCTTCCTATAATCCAAATGAAACTGTGGATAAGATACGTGGATGACACATTTGTAATAATCAAAGGCACAAAAGTACATAAAACCCACCAACTTGTTAACAACATCTTCACAAGCATAAAATTCACTAGAAGGAAGAAAACAACAAACAGCTCCTGTTCTTAGTTTGTCTCTCTACCATTACATCTAACGGCAAATTCTGGACCCGAGTATACAGGAAGGCCACACACACGGACCAAATCCTGAACTTCAATAGCAACCACCTCACCATACACAAACAGAGCTGCATTAAGACACTATTTAAATGAGCCATATCACATTGCAACACCCCAGAACTCTGGAGAATGGAAGAGGAACACCTGCACAAAGTGTTTACTGACAATGGATACCCAATAAGTTTCATCCACAGATGCATACAAAACAAACGATGTTAGAAGACACGGTACAACAGAAGACACTAGTAACACTACCCCACATCAAAAATACATCAGAAATGACAACCAGACTCCTTAGACCGCATAAGATCATGATTGCACACAAACCTACATCAACGCCGCGTCAAATGCTATCAAAGACTAAAGACTCCATACTGACAGTAAACAGGACTAATGTGATATACAGAATCCCATGCAGTGAGTGCAATAAACATTACATTGGACAAACAGGGAGGAAACTAATGACCAGGATAAATGAACACCAGCTGGCAGTAAAAAGACGCGAACAATCTTCACTTGTCTCAATATTCACAGACAATGAGGGCCATCAGTTCAACTGGGACAAAGTGAGCTACAGACATGCAAGGCAATTTCTGGAAGCCTGGTTCTCAACAAGGGACTCCATTAGCATAGACGCAGAAATAGACCCCGTATACAGACCACTGCTAAAAAATGGAAATGACAAGACCCACCGCACCAGAGCATCATATAAGTTTGGAACAGAGCAGAACACCAATGCTTCGATTAGAGGTTGCATTGATGATGTTGCCTAGAATGGTAATGAATCATCTGCATACTATGGAACAACCGGCTCGGTGAACTAACGAACAACTGCATCCACAACCCGAGCTACAAATTTTTGCTGTGACATGATGAGCTAAAGGGTTTATCTGTGCTGTAGATCTCTGAGTATGCATTTGGTCTCCCCAGTGTAGAGGACTTGACATTGTGAGCAGCAAAAGCAGTGGACTAGATTGTAAGAAGGATGAGTAAATTACTGATTCACCTGGAGATGATGTTTGGGGCCATGGACAATATGGAGGGAGGAGGTAAATGGGCCAGGATGACACCACAATGGAAAGGTGCCATGGGAGGGGAATGAAGGATTGGAAGTGATAGGGGTATGGACCAGAGGGAACAGCTTCTTAGAATTCTGACAGAAGAGGAGAAGGGAATATGTGTTTGGTGGTGGCATCATGCTGGATGTGGTGGAAATGGCAGAGGATAATGCCAGATGGTGGATAATGAAGACAAGAGGAACCCTATTGTGATCTGGGAAGGGAAGGGATAAGGGCAGATTACTGGAAATGGGTTGGACACAGTTGACAGCCCTTTCTACCATAGTCAGTTTGAGGGGGTGGGGAGGAGTTTGACGAGGTACCTCATGGCGGATTGGTACCAAAGGTGAAGTTACATGGTGTCAGGTGTGAGCTGACAAGATGGATACAGAGATAGTAGGAATCGCAGATGCTGGAGAATCTGAGACAACAAGGCGTAGAGCTGGATGAACACAGCAGGCCAAGCAGCATCATAGGAGCAGGAAGGCTGACGTTTCGGGCCTAGACCCTTCTTCAGAAATGGGGGAGGGGAAAAGGGTTCTGAAATAAATAGGGAGAGAGGGGGAGGTGGATAGAAGATGGATAGAGGAGAAGATAGGTGGAGAGGAGACAGACAGGTCAGAGAGGCGGGGATGGAGCCAGTAAAGGTGAGTGTAGATGGGGAGGTAGGGAGGAGATGGGTCAGTCCAGGGAGGACGGACAGGTCAAGGGGGCGGGATGAGGTTAGTAGGTGGGAGATCGGGGTGGGGCTTGAGGTGGGAGGAGGGGATGGGTGGGAGAAAGGACAGGTTAGGGAGACGGGGACGAGCTGGGCTGGTTTTGGGATGCGGTAGGGGGAGGGGAGATTTTGAAGCCCACAAACCTGACTGCCCTGGTCGACCCATTGTCTCCACCTGCTCCTGCCCCGCCGAACTTATCTCCACCTATCTCGACTCCATTTTCTCCCCCTTGGTCCAGGAACTCCCAACCGACGTCTGTGACACCACCCACGCCCTCCACCTCCTCCAGAACTTCCAATTCCCCGGTCCCCAACACCTCATCTTTACCATGGACATCCAGTCCCTATACACCTGCATTCCCCATACAGATGGCCTAAAGGCCCTCCGCTTCTTCCTGTCCCGCAGGCCCGACCAGTCCCCCTCCACTGACACCCTCATCCACTTAGCTGAACTCGTCCTCACCCTCAACAACTTCTCTTTCAATTCCTCCCACTTCCTTCAGACAAAGGGGGTGGCCATGGGTACCCGCATGGGCCCAAGCTATGCCTGCCTCTTTGTAGGTTACGTGGAACAATCCCTCTTCCGTACCTACACTGGCCCTAAACCCCACCTCTTCCTTCCCACGAGGAGCTCGAACAGTTCATCCACTTCACCAACACCTTCCACCGCAACCTTAAGTTCACCTGGACCATCTCTAATACCTCTCTCTCTTTCCTGGACCTCTCTGTCTCCATCTCTGGCAACCACCTAGAAACCGATATCCATTTCAAGCCCACCGACTCCCACAGCTACCGAGAATACACCTCCTCCCACCCACCTTCCTGCAAAAATGCCATCCCCTATTCCCAATTCCTTCGCCTCCGCCGCATCTGCTCCCAGGATGAGGCATTCCACTCCCGTACATCTCAGATGTCCTCGTTTTTCAAGGACCGCAACTTCCCCCCCTCAGTGGTCGAGAACGCCCTCGACCGTGTCTTCCGCATTTCCCGCAACTCATCCCTCACACCCCCTCCCCGCAATAACAACCAAGAAAGAATCCCCCTCGTCCTCACGTACCACCGCACCAACCTCCGGATCCAACGCATCATCCTCCGACACTTCCGCCATCTGCAATCCAATTTCACCACGAAAGACATTTTTCCCTCCCCACCCTTATCTGCTTTCTGGAGGGACCACTCTCTCCATGACTCCCTTGTCCGCTCCACACTCCCCTCCAGCCCCACCACACCTGGCACTTTTCCCTGCAACCACAGGAAGTGCTACACCTGCCCCTACACCTCCCCCCTCACCCCCATCCCAGGCCCCAAGAAGACTTTCCACATCAAGCAGATGTTCACCTGCACATCTGCCAATGTGGTATACTGCATCCGCTGTTCCCGTTGTGGCCTCCTCTACATCAGGGAAACCAAGCAGAGGCTTGGGGACCGCTTTGCAGAACACCTACGCTCGGTTCGCAGTAAACAACTGCACCTCCCAGTCGCGAACCACTTCAACTCCCCCTCCCATTCCTCAGACGACAGGTCCATGCTGGGCCTCCTGCAGTGCCACAACGATGCCACCCGAAGGTTGCAGGAACAGCAACTCATATTTCGCTTGGGAATCCTGCAGCCCAATGGTATCAATGTGGATTTCACAAGCTTCAAAATCTCCCCTCCCACTACCGCATCCCAAAACCAGCCCAGCTCGTCCCCGTCTCCCTAACCTGTCCTTTCTCCCACCCATCCCCTCCTCCCACCTCAAGCCCCACCCCGATCTCCCACCTACTAACCTCATCCCGCCCCCTTGACCTGTCCGTCCTCCCTGGACTGACCCATCTCCTCCCTACCTCCCCATCTACACTCACCTTTACTGGCTCCATCCCCGCCTCTCTGACCTGTCTGTCTCCTCTCCACCTATCTTCTCCTCTATCCATCTTCTATCCGCCTCCCCCTCTCTCCCTATTTATTTCAGAACCCCTTTCCCCTCCCCCATTTCTGAAGAAGGGTCTAGGCCCGAAACGTCAGCCTTCCTGCTCCTATGATGTTGCTTGGCCTGCTGTGTTCATCAAGATGGATACAGAACTGGTTTAGTCATAGGAGACAGAGGGTAGCAGTGGAAGGAAGCTTTTCAGACTGGAGGGCTGTGACTAGTGGCGTTACACAGTGATCAGTGCTGGGACCTCTGCTCTTTGTGATCTACATAAATCAATTGGAGGAAAACATAGCTAGTCTAATTAGTAAGTTTGCAGATGATACAAAGATTGGTGGAGTTGCAGATAGTTAGAAGGATTGTCAGAGGATACAGCAGGATATAGATCAGTTGGAGGCGTGGGCAGAAAAATGGCAGATGGAGTTTAATCTGGATAAATGTGAGGTGATGCAGTTTGAAAGGTCAAGTATAGGTGGAAATTATACAGTGAATGGCAGAACCCTTAGGAGTATTGACATGCAGAGGGATCTGTGTTTGCAGGTCCATAGATCACTGAAGGTGGCGACACAGGTAGATAAGGTAGTAAAAAAGGCCAATGGCACGCTTGCCTTCACTGGAAGGGGCATTGAGCATAACGATAGACAAGTTATGCTGCAGCTTTACAGAACTTTAGTTAGGCCACACGGGGAATATTGCAAACAGTTCTGGTCACCACACTACCAGAAGGGTGTGGATGCTTTGGAGAAGGTACAGAAAAAGTTTACCAGGATGTTGTCTAGTATGGGAGATTTTGGCTAATGAAGAAAGTTGGATAAACTGGGCTTGTTTTCACTGGAATGCAGGAGCTTGAAGGGCAACTTGATCGAAATTTATAAGATTGTGCTTGGTATGGATAGAGTGGAAAGTATGAGGCTTTCTCCCAGGTTGGAGGGTTCAATTACTAGGGGTCACAGATTCAAGGTGTGAAGGGGAAAGTTTAATAGAGATGTGCGAGGCAAGTTTTTCACACAAAGGGTGATGAGTGCCTGGAATGTGTTGCCAGAGGAGGTGGTGGAAGCAGATACAATAGCAGCATTTAAGAAGCACCTGGACAAATACATGAATAGGAAGGGAATCGAGGATTATGGATCCTGCAAGTGAAGACTGTTTTAGAATGGAAGGACAAAATGTGGCAGCACAGGCTTGTTGGGCCAAAGGGTCTGTTCCAGTGCTGTATTGCTCTTTGTCCTTGTTCCTTGTTTTCAGTTAAGTAAGGAAGGACATGTCAGAAGCCCATTGTGCAAGGTAGCCTCACTGAAACATATCAAACAGTCAGAGAAACTGAGGGAATGGAATACAGTCCTTACAGCAGGATGTGAGGAAGTCCAGTTGAGCTGGAATTGGTAGGATTGGGTTTGTCATGAATATTAGTAGATGGCCTACCCCTGGAAATGAAGTCAAGAAGTGTTAGCAATGAACCAGGTGAGGGTGAGACAATGGTGAAAAATGGAAGCAAAATTGATGAATATTTGCAAATCTAGATGAAAGCAAGTCACGGCATAACCAGACAAGGAACAGTGGGAGCAGTGTTCAAGAAAGGACTGGAAAAATGAATGCTCCACAAACCCCACAATACTACAGGCGTGATTGGAGAAAATGACTAATTCATTAACTTCAGTCCCAGTCTACACATAGGGGCTTGAGAACTGAACACAGGTGGAATACAGGGAGGGAGGAAACTAAGAGTGGAGCAAAGAAATGGTGCAGTTGATTTAGATTTCAGCTGGGGAAGGACAGCGTGCACAATAAGGTTTGTTACTTTAAAGGAATAGGAGAGGAGAAAACATTCCATCAAACTAGAATTGCCTGGTCTGAATTTCTGTCCCGTACTTGCAGTGATGACTTTTTTAAACTCTTTACATTGTATTAGAAAGCAAGGATTTACAGATTCAAAACTCAAACCAAAGATCACTTGGCTCAAATGTCATCCAACATGACGAGGAGAAATCTTTCTCTGCCATCTGAGAAAAGATTTCAAACATCAGTGTGACTGGAAAATAACTGAAACACATAGCTGAGTGATAGTGTACCAATAAAAGAGTTTAACCAGTTCCACAGCCTGAAAAAATATCACACCATATGTAGTGGGGATAAACCATGTACATGTTCTGTGTTTGCACGACACTTCAACAGATCATCCAACCTGAAGAGAGACGTGGATACACACCAAGGAGAAACAGTGTGGGTCTGTGAGAAGGTATTCAATAGGCCGTCTGAGTTGCTAATGTACTGCACAATAACACTGCAGAAAGGCTATTCTCCTGTTCCCCTCTCTCATCAGGTCTTATCAATCTCCTTCAAATAAGCCAGCAGTATCCCCTCCTCAAACTAAAAATAACCTCACCATCCTCGCCTCATCTCCAAACTCCCTTTCCTCTCCAAGATCCTCGAACATTTTGGCACCTCCCAAATCCATGCCTGTTGTTCCCTCCAATCAGGGTCGATATAGTCCTGAAACAGCTAAAATTAAAGCTGCAGGTTATATCCAATGTGACCGTAACCAAGCTGTTCTTTAACAAGGTTGACTGACCACACCATTTTGTCCAAGCCCTCTCTACAGTCTTAAAAATCAGAGAAGATAATGGACTTGAACAGGACAACAAAAAGCAACACAGCTGAGCGGGTCTGCTCTATCCTGGTTCCACTTTTCTTTCTCCAGTCATAGCCAGAGTTTCACTGGAAATGTCTTGCCTCCCCACTCACACAGTTTCCTGTTGTATCTCCAAAGTTATCTGGCCTTGGCCTCCTCCCATTTCTCATTGATGTGTCCTCACAATTACATCATTTGAACAATACACTTATCACATGTACCCTGACAGCTCCCAGTGCTACCTCACCATCACCCTTTCCACTTTTGTGAAATTATCAGACTTGTTCCTCTGATAACCAGTGGTGGATGTAGAGAAATTTCTTCCAATTAAGTACTGAGAAGACAGAAGCCATTGTTTTAAATCCTTCATGAACAACTTCATCCCTCTCCCCACCAACCATCTGAAACCAAAGCAGACTTTTTGGAGGTTGATGTCATGCTTGACCCAGAGGTGTGTATGTCCCAATGATTTTCTAGTCACAACGATGATTTACACGTGGAACAGGGCAACATTTTCCTGTTCATAATTGGAACCCAATCATATATAAGTGACTCTAAGATCTTGGGATTTTGCTTTGAGTTTCCCAACTTCTGATCCATCACCTTCTAATAGCCTGTAAATAGTGTTTACAAAAGTCATCTGTATAAGTAAATGATTGTAATTCAGAACAGAAGATTCTGGTTTCTATTGAACATTTGCTCCACTTTCATTCCACCGAATCTATAAATCCCTGTCCCATACATTCCTCCCCTCTCTGCTCCTTGTTGCAGGTTCAGTGTCCACTCTTCTTCTCTCACCTCCCGCCATTAAAGCAGTGATTCAGGCCGTGGCTCAATCCTCTCACTCTCATTCTGTCAAATAATGCAGGTCACAACAGCAAATTATCTTTCATAACTTTATTATTCATTTTGAATATTTGGAAAGAGTCAGCTTTTCCCAATAGAGGGGAATGGAAAGTCCAAAGATTAATTCCTTCTCTCCAGCTGTGTTTATCAGAGTTACATTTAGACAGACTCACTCATCAGACTATCATATCTCACTAAATTACAACACAAGTTGTGCCCGAGTTACATTTACACAGACTCACTCAAACAACAATTGCACCAAGTTATACTCAAAACAAGCTTTTAATGTAACAAATTGGTCACAAGGAGTTTCACAGGAGCATTGGGACTCAATCTTGGCCAAAGAGATTGTTTATAAGGAACAATTTCAAGGAGGAGGAGAGTGAAGTAGATGGTGGAGAGATTTAAGAGGGAATCCCAGAGCTTAGTGTCATGGCAGCTGAAGGCACAGCCAAATGATGGAGAGATTAAAGTCAGGGTTGTTGCCCCAGTATGTCTGACAGCCCATGTTTAAGGCACCATATCTGAACTTTGAGACACACTTTGATCTTCTGGGGTCTCAGAGAAAATCAAGTCCCCTGTGAACACATACTGTAAAAAGTTAGGACTAGTTGAGACGTCCAGTATACTCAGTGGCAATTGACTTAAAGTGACTTAAAATCATCTGGATTTCAGTATTACAAGAAAATGATTTAGCAGAGATTAAAAGAAAAAGTCAGGAATACTGAAAAACTGAACAAAAAGAAAGGGGGTGAGCAATATACAGGTCACTCACCATTCAAAAGGTTATTAATGCTCACTGTTTCAGGGGGACTTCTTTGGGATGATCACTTCCCAATATCATCTGCCTTCCCTACACTGAATACTCTTTTGACCTTTCCTCCACATAACACACATCTAGTCAATGTCTCCTAGCCTGGATCAACAATCAGAAATGCCTAATTTTAGATTGGGGGAGGTGGAGATGTAGCTGTGATTGCTCCTTTTTTCAGAAAGGAGTGGACTTGACTGCAGAACTCGATTGTGAGTCAGCTTTGTTGAGATAAAGTTAAGACAAGACAATCGAGCTTCGAGCAAGCTACAGTGACAAAGTAAGGCTGTAATCTCCAGTTTGATTGGTCTTTGATCTTCAAGCTTTCTCTCTTTTTCTCTCTGTGGGTGTTTATCTTCTGATTCTGGTTCATCTCCTAACACGTGGCTTTTCCTCAGGAGGGTTTATTTATCTGATTTTCTGCCTCTTATCTGATTGACCCTTCTTTGTGCAGATGCAATTTGTGATCATGTTGACACTACTTAATCAGATTTTTTTATTCACTTGTGGGATGTGGGTGCTGCTGGCTGGCTAGCATTTATTGCCTACCCTAGTTGCCCTTGACAAAGTAATGGTGAGCTACCTTCTTGAACTGCTGTAGTCCGTGTGCTGTAGGTAGACTCACAAGGCTATTGTGATGGGCGTTCCAGGAATTACCCAATAACAAAAAGGGGAGATACACATCGCACAGAACAGATGAGTGATTTGCTTTCAACATTATTCTGTGATCCTTTTATTGCAAGGCTGCTACATATCTGTTGTCATTTATTTCATTGACATCCCTGTTTTAGCTTACACAGCAGCTTTTACCTTGAAGCTCTAGTACATTTTTTTGAAACTTGACCAACGGCCAGGATCCTGTGCTATCTCTCCCACACTGTTTCCAAAGTTTACCTGCATTATTATAGTCAGGTGAGTTTCTAATGAATTGAGATGTTAGCATCTAATAATCAGATTAAATTATTTTAGTAGTAGCCCAAAAACCTTGGGACCTTGGCACCTCTACCAATGGGGGAAAGTGATGAAAGTGCAGATACTGATGTCTTCAGAATTATTTCTAAATTATTCTTTCATGCGTTGCAGTATCTGCTGGCCATCCCATAAATGCCCCTGGGTTGGCTGGTTTGTGAGGTCATTTTAGAATGGCTCTGGGGTCATGTGTAGTCCAGACTACATAAGGATGGCAGATTTCTTTTCCACTGAAAGACATCAGTGAACTTGATGGTTTCTATGGCAATTGTAGTTACCTGATTTGTTGTAAAAACAATCAATTATAGTTCCCATAGTCACCATCACTGAGACTGCATAAATCTGAGATTGAAAGCTATTGAATTTAACTTCCAGCAGCTGGGATTGGTGAAATTTGATGTCTTGTCTCCAGAACTTTATCCTGGGTCTGAGTAAACTAGTCCAGTGACATTATTGCTGCACCACTATGGTTTGCCTGTCTTTTCTGCCTGTTTAACTTATCTATCATATCCAAACTGCTGCTCACTAATAAAATGCTTTGGAATCACCTCTGACTTCAACCCTGTTTTTTGGTATCTATGAATCCTGGACAAAATCTCAACTTCCACCATTCATCATTAATCATCCAGACCCTGAAGACAGTTGTAACAGAGCTTCTGTGTCCTGGAGCTCAACAATGGAACAGAGTAGGTCAAAAACATTTCTTACACACACCAGGACTAACCGACACATTCAATTCGGGATATAAAATTGACAGCAGCGATAAGCAGTAGAATCCAACCCAACCAGTCACTCATGAATTGGCTGGTGCTGTAGCAGGTTGGAAAACTGAGTGAATACCATCCCACACATTGAGCAAGTGAATGGCCTCTCCCCTGTGTGGACACGCTGGTGTTTCAGCAAGTTGCAAAACTGGGTGAATCCCTTCCCACACATACAGCAGGTAAATGGCCGCTCTCCAGTGTGAACTCGCCTGTGTCTCAGAAGATCATTGCTGCTTTTAAACGTCTCTTCACAGTCAGAACATTTAAAAGGTTTTACGTTAGAGTGAATACGTTGATGTTTCAATAGGTTGTATGACTGAGCGAATCCCTTTCCACATTTGGGACAGGTGAACGGTCTCTCCCCGGTGTGAGTTCGCTGGTGAACAGTGAGTTCAGATGATCGCCTAAATCCAGTCCCACAGTGAGAGCACCTGAATGGTCTCTCGTCAGTGTGAACACGTTGATGGCACGTCACTTCCCCAGAACTTTTAAAGCACTTCCCACAGTCTGGGCATTTAAATGGTCTCTTGTCAGTGTGAACTCGTTGGTGTTTCTGCAGGTTTGATGAAGCAGTGAATCTCTTCCCACATGCAGAACAGCTGAAAGGCTTCTCCCCACTGTGAATGAGTTGATGTCTCAGCAGATACTTCTTGCTTTTAAATTTCTTCTCACAGTGAGAACATTTAAAAGGTCTTTGCTCAGTGTGAACATACTGATGTGTCAGCAGACTGGAAGACTGAGTGAATCCCTTCCCACATGTAGAGCAGGTGAATGGTCTCTCTCCAGTGTGAGTCCGTCGATGAATTTCAAGCTCAGATGGGTAACTGAATCCCTTTCCACAGTCTACACATTTCCATGGTTTCTCAATGCTGTGGGTATTCTTGGGTTTCTCCAGGTTGAAGCCTTGTCAACAGATACACACTGCACTGTGAAAGGTGCAATGTTTGTTCAGGCTGTTTAACTGGTTAAAGCTACTTCCACAGTAATTCACTGGAGCACTGTCACTTTAGTGTGTGTCTTGGTGCTTTTCCAATCGGACTGATGTTTGAAATCCTTTTGACAAATAGAACAGACAAGCATTTCGCCTTCCACATTCAAAGGGTGATAATATTCATGTCCTGATAAATAAAGGGACTCTGTCAAATCTTGACACGATTTTTGATTTGAGTTGTCCATCTGATAATTCTCCACTTGTAATGTCCTAGGAAAGGAGTTCAGAAAGCCCAATGACTGAACTACAAGACAGAAATATAGAATAGAAGAATTTGCTTTCTATGGAGCACTCTCTGCTACAGTAGTAAAGCTTTCCATGCTGGAATTCAATCCCAAGTGTCATCTGTATTGTTTCGCTTGGACTCCAGCTATTCACAATATAAATTAATGATTTGGGTGAGGGAATTAAATATCTCCAAGTTTTCAGACAATGTAAAGCTGTGTGGGAGGGTGAACTGTGAGGAGGAAGCAGAGATTATTCAGTGAGATTTGGACCAAGTTGAGTGAATGCGCAAATGCATGGCGGATGAAGGGTAATGTGACAGTAATGAGGTTATCCACTTTATCACCAAAAACAGGAAAGCTGACTATTACTTGAATGGCAATTGATTGGGAACAGGAAAGGTACAACAAGACCTGGCTGTCCTTCAACACCAGTCACTGAAAGTAAGCATGCAGGTACAGCAAGTGGTTATAACAAAAGCCTTTGACTAAAGGAGCAGAGATATGTTGCTGCAACATACAGGGCCTTGGTGAGACCACATCTGGAGTATTGTGTGCAGTTCTGGTCTCCTTATCTGAGGAAGGATGTTCTGGTTATGCAGGGAGTGTAATAAGGAATTACCAAAAACAGGAGTAGCTCGAGAAACTCAGCAGGTCTGGCAGTATCTATGCAGAGAAAGCAAAGTTAATGTTTCAAGTGTAGTGACCCTGCTTCAGAACTCAAAACTTACCAACCTGATTCCTGGAATAGCAGAACTGACAAGAGACAGATGAAACGAGACTGGGTTGTTTAGGACTATATTCACTGGAATTTAGAAGAATGAAGTTCTTATTGAAACCTATAAATTTTAACAGGATAAACACAGGAAAGATGTTTTCAATGACCAGGGAGTCCAGAACCAGGGGTCACAGTCTGAGTATATGAGGTAGGTTGTTTAGGACTGAAATGAGGAAAAACTTCTTAACTCACAGTGCTAAGCCTATAGAATTCTCTGCCACAGAAAGTGGTTGAAGCCAAAATGTTGAATGCTTTCAAGCAGACATATAGTTCTTAGAGCTTAAAGGAGTCAAAAGTTATGGGGATAAAGTGGGAACGGGGAACAGAGTTGGACGATCATATTGAACAGTGGAGTAGGCTATTGTTCTTAATTCCAATGCTTCTAATTCAATCCCGTGTGTCATCTTTACACTTTTCTTCCACCACTCTTTTCCCCCGTCCGTCCGTCCGTCCCTCCCTCTTTCTCTCTGCACTCTGGCCAGGTTGACTTCTGTAGCCCCGGTCTGCAAGTGAGAATAAAATCACTGAGTCGATCACTTTCCTTCCGGGCCACAGGAACATTGAAGTACCGCCGACCCTCACCAAGATGGCCACCCAGTCGCCCTCAGCTATGAACGAGCCTAACCGTCCCCTCACCAAGATGGCGACCAGGTGCTGGGGTAACCAGCCTCCCGCCCTTGGGAGGGAGCCCGCATCCCTGATTCGTCCTGACTCCCACTCACAAAATGGCGATCAACAAGCCGCCCGTTCCATCCCAGGGCCTGTCCCCACTAACCCGCACCGCGGAGTAAACTCGAAACCTATGAGCTCTTATTCGGAGCCCCAAGCCTCCACCAAAACGTTGAAAATGTTGCCAGGCCCCAGGGCCACGATTTCCATTCTTACCCTGTCTCTCGATCTCCTACCAGCACCCGAAGCTTCCGTTCCTCCTTGGGGTGTCCCCATAAATGACACTAGGCATGCTCGGATCACAACTCGCTGCTGCTCCTGCGCGTTGAACTCCAGTACTCACTGATAGGGGGCTTTCTGCAGCGCGGTGTATTCTGGGTCGGAAAACCGCCATGTAGTCCAATTCTTGAAGAAGTTTAATATAGTTCCCAAAAAGCAGAATAGGGGTTCCATCGATGGATTTTGCATCAAACAGTAAACAGTGCAGGCTTTGGGCATTTCAGTAAACATGATCCTACCGCAGAACCACAGTAATCAGTAGGACGACACATTATCATCTGCTAAGATACTGTCCCTTTACAGCCAGAACGTACAGGAGCTGAGTCATAGAAAATTGTTTCATTAAAACCAGGGATATATTTGCTTAATGTTCTAAAGTTTTATCTGGATTTCCTTCCTGTCCTAAATAATTGCTGCACAGATTGAAATAATTTAGCCTGGTGTATTCGTGCTCGTTCTTTGGAATAGCTGCTCACCTAATCTGGCATCCTCAACCTTTCTCTGGAGTCCTGCATGATTGCTGCCGTCAGATAATGGTTAAGTTCTTTGTTGAGAGCTTCATTTCAAATTGGCTCCAATACACTTTCAGGAAACTGATTACTAAAATATTCAATGTATACCTCAGTGTCCTCTAGTTCTCAATTCTTCCATCAAGGGCAACACCTTCTTCCAATCTACTTAGTCGAGGCGACTTATGATTCTATACACCTCCATCAAATCTCTTCTTAATCTCCTCCAAGTTGAACATATCAGCTCATCTCAACATCCTCAAAATATGCTTGATTTATTCATGTGATTGATTTCTGTATGCTCTTTAATGCCTTCCCTCGTTCTTAAGGTATGGTGCTCAGAACTAGGTCGAGAATTCCAGTTGAAACCAAACAAATGCTCACTTCATCATAACTTGCTTGATTTTTGTACTCTATGCCCACACTTCTAAAGACCAAAATACTTAAAGAACCACCTTTTCTTTTGCTCTTCCACCTTTAAGTAATAAAAATTTGAAATTAAAAATCCACACATCCCCACCCAAACGACAGAAAGTATTCTAGTGTGGAGCTGGAGGAACACAGCAGGCGAGGCAGCATCAGAGGAGCAGGAAAGTTGACATTTCGGGTCGGGGCACTTCTTCAGAAATGAGGAGGGGGAAGGGAGCTCAGAAATAAATAGAGAGAGCATCTGCTGCTCCCAATGTGGCCTCCTGCACATCGGTGAGACCAAGCGGAGACTCGGAGACTATTTTGTAGAGCATCTGCGCTCTGTACGTGACAAATGACAACACCTTCCAGTTGTGCACCATTTTAACTGCCACTCTCACTCCCTGGGTAACCTTTCCATCCTGGGCCTCCTCCAGTGTCACAATGACGCCACCCCCAAACTGGAGGAGCAGCACCTCATATTCTGCCTCGGGAGCCTACAGCCCCATGGCCTAAACATGGATTTCACCAGTTTTAAAATCTCCCTACCCCCGGCCTCATCCCATGTCCAAGCCTCCCTTTCATCCCTGCCTCCTTGACCTGGCACAACCTGTCCATCTTCTCTTCTACTTATCTGCCCATCCCACCTCACTGACCAATTCCCACCACTCCCTATCTGCACTCACCTATCACCATCCCACCTGCCTTTCCTAGCCCCACCCCTACTCTCTATTTATTTCTGAGCTCCCTTACCCCTCCCCATTTCTGAAGAAGGGTCCCGACTCGAAGCATCAACTTTCCTGCTCCTCTGATGCTGCCTGGCTTGCTGCGTTCCTCCAGCCCCAGACTGTGCTATCTCTGACTCCAGCATCTGCAATTCTTGCTATCTCAATGTATTCCAGTGCAGTGCTTCAATTACTAATCCATACTGTAAAATCATTTGACTGTCTGCATAGCTGTCTATAGCTGAGTGCCTGAGTGCTGTATTAAACCTAACATCTACACAACCATCTCACACTTACTTTGTAACAACATGAAGAATGTACTGTTTTGTTTCATTTCGTTTGAATTCTCAGACACTTTGCAAGTTCCTTGTATACCTTATCTTCTATGTTCTGCACTATAAAAAGTTACATTGGTCTTACCAACAGGTAGCAAGAGGATTGTTGTGGTCACAGTTCTGAAATACTGTCAATCTGTTTTTTAAGTGAATAGTTAGAGATATGCCAAATGGATTTTAAAGGAGAAAAAGTTAAATTGTCAATTTTTGCAGAAAGAATTTAACAATCTGTTTGAAATGGTAGACATTGCACAGCTTTGAGATGCAGAGAGATTTGGGTGTCCTGGTGCATTATTTACAAAAGGCTGGTCTGCGTGTAATTAGAATAATTAACAAAATGGTATTGTTTATTGTGAAGGGAATTGAATTGAAAAATATTGGTTGATTGAGTTATTGTTGTCACATGTCTGAAATTCAGTGAAAAGTGTAATTTTGCATGCTATACAGGCAGATTATACTATTCAAAGTGAATCAGGATAGCACGGTGGAATGCAGAATACAGTGTTACAGAGAAGGTGCAGAGAGAGAGATCAGAATTAATATTTGAGAGGTCCATTCAAAAGCCTGATAATAGCAGGGAAGAAGATGTTCTTGAATCTGTTTGTACATGTATTCAAACTTTGTGTCTGACAGGAGTATATGGAAGAGATTGTAACTGGGATAGGAAGAGTCTTTGATTATGTTGGTTGGTTCCCCGCGTTGTGTGGATGTGTAGATGGGGTCAGTGGATGGAAGGCTAGTTGGCATGATGGACTGGGCTGTAATCACGACTCTGTAGTTTTTTGCAGTCTTGGGAAGCGCAGTTACCAAAGAACGCTGCATCCAGTTAGGATGTTTTCTATGGTGCATTTATAAAAAAGTGGCAAGAGTCCTTGTGGACATACCAAATTTCCTTAATCTCCGGAGAAAGTAGAGATGTCGTTATGCTTTCTTGACCATCGTGTTGATGTGGGTGGACCAGGACAGATTATTGGTGATCATCACTCCCAGGAACTTGACACTCTTGACCATCTCCAACTCAGCACCATTGATGCCGACAGATGCATGCCCTCCACTCTGATTCCTGAAGTCAATGATCACATCCTTCATTTTACTGACATTGACGGAGAGAATGTTGTCTTTACACCATGTAGCTCTTTCCTGTGTTCTGTCTTGTCATTGTTTGAGATCAGACCTACAACGGTGCTGTCGTCAGCAAACTTGTAAATGGAGTTAGTGCAGAATTTGACCACACAGTCCTGTGTGTATAAGGTGTATACTAGAGGGCTCAGTACACAGCCTTGTGGGGTATCACTGTTGAGGATCATGGTGGAGGAGATGTTGTCACCTATTCTTACTGATTTGTGGTCTATGGGTCATGAGTCAAGGATCCAGTTACAGAGGGGGAGCCAAGACCTTGGTCTCGGAGTTTAGAGATGAGTTTGTTTGGAATTATGGGTGAAGTTGAAACTGCAGCCAATAAATGCCTGATGTAGTAAATGATGAATGAGGTCTGAAGAGCCATATCTGACTTAAAACGTTGACTGTTTCCCTCATCACACATGCTGTGAGACCTGTCGAGATTTCCAGTGTGTTCCCTTTTTATTTTCCAACACCTGCAGTATTTTGCTTTTAAAAAATTAGCACATTTACGTTTGAGGTATCCAGGGAAGCATGAGACCAGAACTGGAATACTGTGTACAGTATTGGTCTCCTTGTTTAAGGAAGAATGTAGAAGTATTGGAAGCTTTTCAGAGAAGATTTACTAGATTAATTTCAATGTGATTATGCAATATAGTAAACATATATCACCAAGCCATTTAAAATTAGTACGGCACTCCCCCCCCAAAAAAAACATGTACATGAATACACTGTTTGAGATGAGTTGTTTCTTTTTAGTGTGTTGTTCTGAACGCTAACAGGATTAATCTCTCCCCTAACAAGTCCAAACTCTTCTGCACGTTCATTTGTTGTTTGAATGGTCACATTTTCTGTTTGTATAGTTGTTCCTTTAAATCAGATTGTCTTGTCATGTTCTCTATTTCAGTAACATCTATTTCAGATGTTACAACGTTTACTCTAGCCCCAGAGAGTTAAATATGTTTAAAGCCACAAACATAAAGGTCCAACTTTCTCCTGGGGTTTTTACACTAAGGTTTCCAAATTAGGGGGAATTTCAGCCAATGAGGGAGTGTCGAGCCCAGCCCCGCCCCCTCATTCACTCCCATTGGTTGGAAATCCATCCTCTCCCGCCCCGTACACCAGCCCCGCCCCCTCTTCCTATTGGCCCTGAGCCACAGCCAACATCCGCAGTGCGGGGCTGCAGCTGGACGGAGCAGTTCATGTGGAAATTTATCGCAGGTGAGATTGGCTTGGGAGAGTGATGGAGCGGTTAAGTGTATTGGGAGGTTTCAGACTCACTACAAGAAAACATGAAACCACAATTGTGAAGCTTCCCCCCTCCTCAAACTCTAGTTGAAGCTGATTGTGGCTGCTCGGTTCTTTCCAGTGTCAGGCCTGAGCTAACTGCCACCATTTTTAGACGAGACGACCGGTGCAGGGACGCATGCGCTATTAGGCCGTCCCAGAGGTGAGGAGCGACCTGTAATCATGCCCCTTCTGGATGAACCCAGAAGCCCCGCCCCTCGGTGGTGTGGATTCTGTAACGTGCTCTGATTTGCTGGAGGACCAGTCGCCCCAACGGTCTTCCAGACTCGCCCCCTTTCCCGATAGGTCCGGACTGGCCGTCAATTATAATCGTTGTTCGAGCATGCGAAGTCACTGTCTCTTGTGTGTTACCACTGCAGATGATGTCGGATGTGATGTTCTTGTTTGTGTGGATGAACTGGAGACCTTGCGGGGGAATGAGAGAGACAGATAGACAGTGAGAAAATGGGAGTGGAGGAATGTAATTTGAGACAAAAAACTGCAGATGCTAGAATACAAGTACGACAAACAGGAGGCTGGAAGAACACAGCAAGGCAGGCAACATTGGAGGAAATGAGCAGTCAACATTTCGGGCATTACCCTTCTTCAGGACTGGATGTGGGGTTAGGGGAGATGCAGAAAAAGAGAGGGAGGAGGTGTGGCGGCAGAATGGTGATGATAGGTGGACATTGGTAGTAGGTACGACTTGGTTGGTCGATGGGAGGGATGAATCCGGTTGGTGGCTGGAAGGGAAGTTGGGGTGGGAAGGTTATTTGAAATTGGAGAACTCAATGGGTTGAGTCCTCTGGGCTGTAGGGTGCCCAGGCAGAAGATAAGGTGTTGTTCTTCAAATTTATGTTGTGAGTTGCTGTGACACTGGAGGTGGCTGATGACGGACATGTCAGAGGGGGAGTTGGGCAGGGAGTTGAAATGGGCAGTGACTGGGAAGTTAGGTTGGCCATTATGGGCCAGGTGAAGATGCTCAGTGAAACAGTCACCTAGTCTACGTTTGATGTCACCGACGCAGAGAAGACCACATCGGGAACACCGAATGCAATAGACTATATTGAAGGACATGCAGGTGAAGCTCTGTCTCACTCAGAAGGACTGTTGAGGGTCCTGAATGGAGGTGGTGTGGGGGCAGGTTTGCGACTTTTACGGTCACTGGGGAAGGTACCGGGCGAGTGGTTGGTGGGGAGTGTGGCGCAAACTGAGGAGTGAAGGGAATGGTCCTTGCAGAAGGCAGAGGGGAGTGGGGAGTGGAAGTTGTTCCGCCAACTCCAATTAGACCCTACCACCTGGACGAGTTTGAGGATGATACATTGGATGCGGAGGTTGAGGGGTGGAAATTGAAGACAAGAGAGACCCTATCTTTATTACGTTTGGCGAGCAGGGTGGTTAAGAGCCATGGAGGGGGGAAATGGAGGAGGTGTGGTGGAGGATGTGTGGATGACAGGGGTGGGGAAACGAGCATTGTTTGAAAAAGGCAGACATCTAGGATGCTTGGGAATAGAACGTCTCCTCGTCAGAGTAGATGTGATGGAGACAGAGGAGTTGGAAAAACAGGATGGAGTTTTTGCAGAGTACGTGGTGGGAGGAATTGAAGGAAAAATTTTTGAGGGTGAGGACTAGTTTGGCAAGGCGGAGGTGGGTATTGGTGGGGGGGAACTGGATGGATCTGTTGGAGAGGAAAAAACTGAGGGCATACAGGCCATCCTTGTGGGGTATGGACGTGTATAGGCATTGAACGTCCATAGTAAAGATGAAGCGCTGGGGGCCAGGAATTGAGGAGATGGGTATTAATTCAAGGCAAGGGTGGAACGAATATCCCAATTAGAGGCATCCCTAACTCAGCCGCTAGAGCCTGCTCCACCAATCAATAAGATTCTGGCCAATCTGATTACTCCACATTCCTGCCTCGCCCCAAGACCCTTCCACCCCAGCTAACCTGAAATCTGTCTATCTCGGACTCAAAATATTCAAAGACACCAACTTTCAAGAAGTGTATTTCAAAGATTCTCAGCTCTCTGTGAGGGGAAAAAAAATTTTGCTCATCACCACCTTAAACAGTGTATGTTCCCAACACAGCCATGACCTCCATGGTCAGTCTCAGTTGTGTTTGTGATATCAAGTCAGCATATAATAACTGAGATTTTCATGGTCAGAATTACAGTTTAGTACTGTTTTATACTTGGGTTTATCTGTGCACGTTTAACTATACTGAGTCTTAACATGCTTACATTTTTATGAAGCAAAAGCTTTGTGACATGTTTTAGCTTTTCTGTGAAAACCTAAGCTCCTAAAGTGGTGATTATTAGGACAAATAAGAGAAGGCCAAAGTCTCACACTTATTGTTTTATACTTCTGTTTAAAAAGTACACTAAGAATTGTTTTTAATTGATAATTTGTTGATCTTGATTCTGGGAAAAGCAGGCAGATTAATTGTCAAATGACATCACACTGTAAAGCTCTGTCTGGTGTTTACATTGCCAAAAAATGCAGTTTGTAATGAAACAGTGACCCCCAGCTCTAGGTTTACCCATACAGGAAATGTCCTCTCGATACCTACCCTCTCAATACCTGTCAGGTTCTTTACATGTTTCAATCAAGTTGCCTGTTACTCTTCAGAACTTCATTTGATAGAAGCCCAGTGTGTCCAACATTTCCTCATAGAACAATCCACTTATTCCAGTTATTAGTTTTGTCAACCTTCTCTGAATAGCCTCCAGCACATTTGCATCCATCCATAACTAAGGAGTCCAATAATGGTGCACGGTATACAAGGTGTGGTCTTATCAGTGCCCTTTACAAATGAAGCATAACATCCTCCTTTTTGGATTCAACCTCCCTTGCAGTGAATGGCTACTAGCTTTTCTAATTACTTGCTGTACTTGAATACTAACCTTCTGCAGTTTGTGCAGTAAGAAGGCCAGCTCAAAGCTCTGTAACCTCATCATTCAATGAAATACTTCATTTTTATTGTTTCTGCTGAAATGGACAATTTCCTACATATTCCATTTTCCAGATTGCTCATTCACTTAACCTACCTATATCCCTTTGCAACTTCCTTGTGTCCTCTCAACTCATTTTCCTACTTATCTTCACTTTGTCAGCAAATGTTGAAACCAAAGCTTTGTTCATTTCATCCAAACCTCTGAAAAAAAATTGCAAAACATCAAGGACTCTACAGTGATACCTGTGGCACATCACTCATTACATCTTGCCAAGCAGAAAAGAACATTTTATGACTGGCTAGCTAATATGAAACAGACAGCATGGAAATATATTACGCCCTACTCCATGAGCTTTTCATAATAACCTTTTTTGTGACAGCTTATCAAATGCCTTCTGAAAATCTAAGTGCAGTACATCCAGGGGTTCTCCATTATCCACAGCACATGTTCCTTAAAAAACTCCAACAACTTTGTTAAATGTGATTTCCCTTTCACAAAATCATGTTGACTGGCTGATTACCTCCATCTTTTCAAAGAGCCCAATGAAAATGTCTTTGCTAAACTTGAGGAAGAGTGTATAGGACTTGCACTTAAAGCTTTTGGGGAACAAAAGAGAGAGGAAACAATATTTCAGCCAAATTAGAATTGTCTGTTCAGAATCTCTATCCCATACTGACAGTTAAAAGCTTGTAAACTCCTTTTACAGGATGTAGAAAAAGGATGTTTTAAAGGTGGGAAGCTCAAATCAAAATTAATGTCACAATTAAACAGTCACTTGATTCATGAGAAACAGAATATCAGCAGCAACGAATGAGAAAGAAGAAATGTATATCTGTTCTGGCTGTGGAAGAAAATTGAGAGCATCAATGTGACAGGAAAAGCACCAAGCCTCTCACCTGAATGAGTGTGTTCCAGTGAACTGACTGTGTGCAAAGAGCTTTAACCACTTACACGGACTGAGTGAATGTGTTCCAGTGCCCTTACTGTGGAAACAGGTTAAGCAATTACGGGCCTGAAAATATATTGCACCATTTACAGCAGTGAGAAACCATACACGTGTTCTGTGGGTGGACGAGGCTTTGACTGATCATCCAAACTGGAGAGATACAAGGACACCAGTACCATGGAGAAACCGTGGAAATGTGAAGATTGTGGGAAAGGATTTAGTTACTCATCCCGGCTGGAAATCCATCGACGCACTCACACTGGGGAGAGGCCATTCACCTGCACAGTGTGTGGGAAGGGATTTGCTCGGTCATCCAATCTTTGCTCACACCAGCGAGTTCACACTGAGGAGAAGCCATTCAGCTGCACAACCTGTGGACAGAGCTTCAGATCTTCAGACACGCTCACTGAACACGAGCGAATTCACACAGGGCAGAAACCATTCAGTTGCTTTGTGTGTGGGACGAGATTCTCTCAGTTACACGCCCTCGAGTCACACCACCATTTTCACACGAAGGAGAATCCATTCCGCTGCACTTCCTGCGGAAAGACATTCAAGCATTCGATCGACCTCAAAGAACACCAACGCACCCACACTAGTGAGAAGCCATTCACCTGCTCTGTGTGTGGGAGGAAATTCTCTTGGTCATCCCAGCTGCTGACACATCAGCAAGTTCACACTGTGGAGAGGCCATTCCCCTGCTGTGTGTGTGGGATGGAATTCACTCAGTCATCCCATCTGCAGAGACACCAACGAATCCATAAGTGACTGCAGGGCTTTGATTCTGCTGTAACTGCTGCTGTTAATCATGTCTGAGATTGAGAATTGATAATATTTGGTTTGTATCTGATATTAACACCCCCTGTAACTGTGGCTAGAATTTAATTTGATTTTCAGGGCTGGACTCTTTCTTTTCAAACATATATCACCTGTGATCTTTCCCCTTGAACTGGGAACTCAGTAACAATAAAATTATGAACTTTTACTTCAATCCTAAATTGATTTTTGGTGCAAAATCTGCAGCTCAGAATCTGGGAAGTTAATATCTCCTCGTAGAAAATCTCTTTTAATCTTTGCTGACAATTTTGTCTGATGAACATTCTTCACATGGACACCTCCATTATGGCATTAAGTTAAGTCAAGGGTCATGAATAATAATGAAATGTTTTACAGACAAATCAATAAAAGCTTCTACAGACAAATCAATAAAAGCTTCATCAATCAACATTGATATTGATGAAGTTTGGAAGTCGCTGGAATCAATCATTTTTGACACTACAGCAGCAACATTTGGTAAAGGCAGAACCACGTCAAAGACTGGTCTGAGTACTGCTTGGCAGACGTTATATCTGTCATTGAAGCAAACAAGAAGAGATGATTTAATGTACAACACCAATGCAACAGCTAGAATGCTGCATCATCTGTAAGTAGTCAAGACAGTTGTGCAAAGGAACAGATACTGGGCAAAGAATCACTGAATCAGGCATGTCAGGAAATCCAAACTGCCTGCGGTCATATTAATTTACAAGCTGTGTCTGATGGGATCGAGAGAGCTCTTGGTCCCATTATGCCGAAGGTTGCCCCCGAGAAATTCAGAGTTGAAGTATTCACTGGAGGAAGTAAACAGATATCCCGCTGGGTTTAACATGACTGGGCAATATTCCTGTGAGACGGCCATCCCCTCGTCTCCATTTGATGCTATCCTGCTGCTTCCTGTCATTGTTGTGTCAGGCGTGGAACCCTCATCACCTGACCTGGAAAAGGCCATCGATTGTGGAGTGAGCAGCAAGTTCCCCAGCAAGGATGGAATCACAGCCGAACTGCCCAAATGCAAAAAGTCCCCTCTACTGCTGCACCTTCATGACCACCTTCTCCTCTGTTAGGAGGCAAGATCTGTCCCATAGGACATGCATGACGACCACCTACAAAAACAAAAGAGACCGAGGAGTTTGCAGGAACTGTGGGAGCCTCCCACTCCTTACTCTCACGGGGAAGACCTTCGCCAGGGTCATGTTGAACAGACTCCATCCACTTACAGATTGAGTGTATCCAGAAGCACAGTTTCTGTGCTGGCGGTTCGACAGTGGACAGGGATCGTCTTCAGACATCAGCTATGAGAGTAGTTTATAATCAGCATTTCGTCTAAAATGCTACCAGTTTCTGTGCTGAGAAAAGTGAAACATTTTCGTGACAAAATGAAAGTGGATCTTTAAGGATGCATTACAATTTACTTGTACAATTGTAAAGGGACTAAAAATTTGATTTCCCCAAAGATAATTTCAGACTTGTAGTTGTTTCCGAGCTCTTAAGCTGTGGGACTCCCTACCCTGTAACTGTTTTTCTTTGTCTAAAATGGTTAAAGTACCTCCAACAGCTTATATTTTTAAAAACTTTTCTTTCTGTTCAGTTACATTACAGTCATTTGGAGAAGAAACAAAATAATATTTGACGAAGCTGAGAGAAGTACCAAAGACTTGGAAACAAAGTTTGAAATGGCATTTGATTTGTTGTTCTGAAAGAAAGTTGTGCAAAATTGACCAAACCTTGATCAATTGTGAATGTTTGCTGAGCCCTTTTACAAACAAGCAGAGGAGTTAATCCTTTCCACTGATGGCATAGTGACAATTTGAACAAAGTACCACATTTTAAGATTGACCTTCATCCCATTTGTTATCTTTAAAGACAAATTGCTTGAGAACAGGAGATATAGGAGTTATTGCTAAGCTGACTGTAAGTATTTCTGTCTCTGATCTGCAGACACCGCATTCTGAGAATATTGAATTGGACAGTAAAATTCGTCCAACTCTCCTTAATGAGAGAGAATGAAAACTAATGCAATTCTGCACTTGGAATAAAAGAAGGAATTCACACCAAATAGGAATTGGAATGACTCTCCCTGGGTCTAATTCAATGGATTATATCACTTACATTCTGGTGGAAGTCACAAAGTGAGGATGAGATTCATAAATCAATACCCTTCTCTTGGAGGTGTTTGCTTGCTTCAGAACATTGTAAGAAACTGAATGTGATCGTCTGGCCACTGCCTGACACATTGGAACTGAGCTGGGGGAGTTAAGCAAAGATTTTCAAACTGACACTTCCTTGATCTTCTGGTAAGGTTACCTGAAAGTCACGAGTGGCTTTTATCAGATTGCACTTGTCGCATGATATTGGGATATTGGGACAGCAGTATGAGTAAGAGATATGATTTTATACCCCTTGAAGATTAACATGGAAATGCGTGGTGAAGCTGCACTGAATAACATGTCCCAGACATGCTCAGCAACTTGACAACAAAACAGCATGAAATTGTTACAAATGTCCATGAGATGACATTGTAAATCATTTAGGCACTAGCAAACACTCCATTGAGCAGCTGACTTTAAGATCATGGGGATAGATTCCACCCACTAGTGTCTATCAGAGGGAGTGACATTGATGTAAAGACAGACAGAGAATCTGCATTGAGGAAACAGCTACAAGGTGGATGCAGGCAAATGCAGAGAGCTGGAGAATTTTTAAGTTCCCACAAGAATTTTAATTTGAACCATGGAGGTTGACGACGTGTCAACAATTTAGAATTGTGAGACTGAATCTGCAAATGGAAAGAGAGAATTAAAATTGACATTTTCCACATCACTAAAAATATTTTGATATTGGTCTTGGAGGCAGCAAGGTTTTGCACTGCTGAATCTGAATCTTCTAGCAACTTCAGTATGTTTATAGTACGTGTTCAAGAAATTAGGAAAGCAAGCTCGTAAGTTAGAAGTGGCTGGAATTGTGAGAAATTGATTTTGATGTTCCCTACTCAAGACTGGGAGATCTGAAAATTATCATTTTATGAAATAGGAATCTGAATGATTGCCAATGGGTATTTTTCAGGCTGAAGGAAGATCTGTAGTGGAGTCCACCAGGGGTTAGTACTGGGTCCATTGGTGTGCAGGTAGCAGTTTCAAAGTTGGCACATGTTACAAAACCTGGAAACATTGTAAACAATGAGAAGGAAAGTATAGAATGCCAACGGGATGCAGACAAGTTGGTGGGGTGGGCTGACATGACAGATCAAGTTCAATGGAGAAGTTTGAGGTAGTTCATTTTCATAGGAAAAACATGGGCGGACAGTACAAAGTAAAGGGCGTTATTCTAAAGAGGGGTGCAGGAGCAGGGGGACCTGGGTGATTATGTGCACAGTTCATTGAAGGTGGCAGAACAAATGAAGAGAGCAGTTAATAGAGTGTATTGTATTCTGGGCAGTATTAATAGCAAATAGAGTACAAGAGCATGGGGGTTATGCTGAACTCATATATGACACTTGTCAGACCTCACCTAGAATATAGTATGCAGTTCTGGGTACCATGCAATAAGAAAGATATGAACGAATTGGAGAGAATCCAGGATAGGTTTACAAGAATGGTTCCAGATTGAAGAGGTTTGAACTGTTCTTAGTGAGATAGAGGCTACGAGGAGATCTAATAGAAGTTTTTAAAATCATGAGGGAGCTGGATAGATTAGATAGAGAGAAACTATTCTTGCTCATAAACGGATTGAGAAATAAACAGTACAGATTTAAAGCAAATTACAAAAATAGGAAATAGGATGTGAGGAAAAAAAAACTGTTTCACACAACGAGTGGTTGCACTGACTTGAATTATGTTGAGGCAGGTTCAGATGAAGATGGCATTGGATCGTTATTTGAATAGAAACAATGTGCAAGGGTATTAGGAAAAGGGAGAGAGTGGCACTAATTCATAATATTTGGAGAGCTGATGCAGACACGCTGACCTGAATGATCTCCTTTTGCACTGTAACACTGCTGTAATTTTGTGATTTAGTAATCTTTGCGGCTTTTATGGGGTTAAAATGTAGAATTTTGGGTTCCATTTCAGGTAAATTAGATATTGTTTACTTCAAGTTTCTTTCATTATGTCTCTGTTCAAAAATAATGTTGCACTTTTGACCTAACTTAAAGGCTTTTAGAAAACCTTGAAGTTGCTATGGAGACAATTGCTGAGGATGGAGCTATGACTGTAAAATATAGAAGCAAAATTAGGCCTTTAGAATTTTGCAGCAACACATTTGATTGGCTATTCCTGGCTTGCAACATTTGACCTGGTGCACAGCTGGGACTTAAATATGGCACTGGCTGTGCGGATCTCAGGAGGTCCCAACAGAATTGACAGCACCACCACTGGTGACTACCAGATGGTGCAAGTGTAGCTGAACAGCACAGAAATTGTCAGGTAACTCACCAGAACTGATGGAGAGAACCCCTCCATAAAACTCCCTGAAGGTGACACTTCTGGTTTAAAAACTCTGTCCATTATTTCTTACAGCTGACCCATCAGATGATATATTTTTGAGAGAAAAGCAATTATCCTGGGACATTAGTATCAAAGCATGAATAGTTTCTTCATTAAATGAAGACACGTTGCCCTAGCTGTACAATTTCAGTTCAGTCTTGGTTTTTTTTAAATTATTCATTCATCAGATGTGGGTGTTGCTGGCTGGGCCAGCATTTATTGCTTCTTCCTAATTGTCTTGGAGATGGTGGTAGTGAGGTGCCTTCTTAAATCATTGCAGTTGTTTGGGTATAGGGACACCCGCCATGCTTTAGGAAGGGTGTTCCAGGATTTTGACCATTACGTTGAAGGAATGGTGATAGAGTTACAAATCAGAGTGTGGTGTGGCTTGGAGGGAAATTTAGAGCAGGTGATCTCCATGCGTCTTGTCCTTCTAATTAAAAACCGGTCTGTCTGTTGGGCAAGAATTCTGTTCCATTGATGGATAAGCATCACATCAAGAAGTCAATGGAAGATGGTTTTCTCGAAAAGCAATCAGGCCACCCGTGATATAATATGAAAGAAAATCATGGACAAAGTTCATGTTATCTGCAGGAGATTTTAACACATATGGAAGTAAAATGGTTATGCTGGTGTCCTGTTTCAGAATTGCTTGTCGTGACTGGCTTGTCATTTTTGGCTGTTCCCCTGAGTTTATTTTGAACACATGACATAGAGGTTCGTAGGCACAGTAGCCAAGTTTCCAGCTTTTGATTTCATTTAGATTTTTAAAATTTAGTTTGATTTATTGTTGTCACATGTACTGAGATACAGTGAAAAGCATTGTTTTGTGTGCTAAACATGCAGATCGTACCATACAAGTGCATCTGGGTAGAGGAACAGAGTACAGACTCAGTCTGGGAATGTGTAGCTACAGTCAGCATTAACTAAAAAAAACCCAAGTGGTGAGCCTGAACAAAGTGTGGAATTCCACCAAAAATTTCTGCAGTTGCTATGGTCATTTTCTTTTGTAATGATTATTTTGTTATTGTGCTTGCACCTTTAGCCACAGTCTTAAATTTGTGCATGGAGTCTGTTTAGTCCACTTAGCATTGGAGACTGGGTAGCATGCTTGCCTTTGATTTAGAAGGTTGTGGGTTTAAATCATGCTCCAGAAACTTGAGTACAAAATCCAGGCACACAAGTCAGTGCAGCACTGTCAGAGACACCATCTCTTAGATGAGAGCCCCTTTGCTCCCCAAGTGGGATAGATTGTTAAATAGATTGTTGTTATTTATTTGTGTTCATGAAGCCTTGCTGTGTACAAATTGGCTGCCATGTTGCCATATATGATGTTGTCAATTTGTAAAATATGAACTATTAATCTTCATTTTCATTGACCAATCTAATACTCGGGACAACAAGGTGCAGGGCTGGATGAACACAGCAGGCCAAGCAGCATCATAGGAGCAGACAGGCTGACGTTTCGGGCCTAGACCCTTCATCAGAAAAGGGGGAGAGGAAGGGGGTTCTGAAATAAATAGGGAGAGAGTGGGAGGCGGATAGAAGATGGATAGAGGAGAGGATAGGTGGAGAGGAAACAAACAGGTCGAAGAGGCGGGGATGGGGCCAGTAAAGGTGAGTGTAGGTGGGGAGTTAGGAAGGGGATAGGTCAGTCCAGGGAGGACTGACAGGTCAAGGGGGTGGGATGAGGTTGGTTGGTAGGAGATGGAGGTGCGGCTTGAGGTGGGAGGAGGGGATAGATGGGAGGAAGAACAGGTTAGGGAGGCAGGGACGAGCTGAACTGGTTTTGGGATGCGGTAAATACTCGGGACATTTGTTTGGAAGAAAACGCCTTTAAATGTGTCAGGACATTTTAGAACACAATGACTGTACAGACCACCTGATCTACCAAAGGGACCATAAGATCATAACATATGGGAGCAGAATTAGACCATTTGGCCCATTTGAGTCTGCTACACCAATCATGGCTAATATGTTTTCAACCCCATTCTTTGGCTTTTTCCCCATAATTCTTGATCCCCTCACTAATGAAGAACCTATCTGTCTCTGTCTTAAATATACTTGACGACTTGGCCTTCTCAGCCCTCTGTAGTAATGTGTTCTACAGATAACCACCCTCTGGCTGAGAAAGATCCTCCTCATCTTGTTTCTAAAGGGTCTTCCCTTCACTCTGAGGTTTTGCCCCCAGATCCTAGTCTCTGCTATTGGTGGAAACACCTTCTCCAAGTCCATTCTGTTGAGGCCTCTCCGTATTCTGTAAGTTTCAATCAGATCTCCTCTCATCCTTCTGCACTCCATTGGGTACAGCCCAGAGTCCTCAAGTGCTGCTTATATGACACGCCGTTCATTCCTGGGATCGTTCTATGAACCTCTTCTGGACCCCTCCAAGGCCAGCACGTCCTTCCTTAGAAATAGGGCCCAAAACTGTTCATAATATTACAAATGTGGGCTGACCAGAGCCTTACACAGCCTCAGCAGTACATCCCTGCTCTTGTATTCTCGCCCTCTCAAAATGACTGCTAACGTTGCATTTGTCTTCCTAACGGTCAACTGAACCTGTATGTTAACCTGAAGAGAGTCCTGAACTAGGACTGCCAAGTCCCTTTATGCTTCAGATTTCCAAATCCTCCCCCCGCCATCTAGAAAATAATTTATGGCTCTGTTCTTCGTACCAAAATATATAACCTCACACTTTTCTGCATTGTATTCTATCTGCCACTTCTTTGCCCACTCTCCTAGTCTATTTAAGTCCTTCTGACCCTCCCTGCTTTCTCAACACTGACCGTCCCTCTATATATATCTTTATGTCATCTGCAAATTTAGCAACAATGCCCTCAGTTCCTTCTTCCAGATTATTAATTTTTAACGTGAATAGTTGTGATCTCAACACTGACTCCTGCAGAACTCCATGAGTCACCACCTGCCATCCTGAAAAAGACCCCTTTATTCCCACCCTGTGCCTTCTATCAGTCAACCAATCCTCTATGCATACCAGTATCTTGCCCCTAACATCATATATTTAGCAACCTCCTGTCAAAGGTCTTCTTGAAATCCAAACAAGTGACATCCACTGGCTGTCCTTTGTCTAACTTGCTTGTTACCTCCCCAATTCTAACAGATTTGTCAGGCATAACTTCCCCTTGACAAAGCCGTGCTGATTCAGCCTATTTTACCATGCACTTCAAGGACTCCATAATCTCATCCTTAACAATGGTCTCTAAAATCTTACCAATGACTGAGGTCAGGCTAACTGGTCTATAATTCTGCATTTTCTGCCTCCCTCCCTTTTTAAATAGGGATGTTACATTAGCTATTTTCCAGTCCTCTGGAACCCTTCCTGCCTCCAGTTATTCCTGAAAGATCATCACCAATGCTTCAACAGGCTCCTAAGCTATTTCCTTCAGAGCCCTGACATGTAGTCCATCTGATCTGGATGATTTGTCCACCTTCAGACCTTTCAGCTTCCCAGCACCTTCTCCTTAGTGATGGCCACTACATTCACCTTTACCCCCATGCTCAAAATAAAAAAAAAGGTAAAAAAAATGTAAGTGAAAAGATATCTGACTTGGAGTTTGGAGAGATGTAGTCTGCTGTGTTTAACCAAAAAACTTGTTCTGTCAATTTAAAGAGCGAGTGAATTTCCCAAAATTAGATAGAACCAAGTTGCTGTGTAAGGGGAAAAGATGTCCAATTACAGAATAGATGTGAACAAAGTTTGTAGATGTTGGTGTGTTCGCCGAGCTGGAAGGTTTGATAGCAGACGTTTCATCCCCTTATTAGGTGACATCCTCAGTGCTGTGGAGCCTCGAAGCGCTGTTGTCTTGTGCTGGTTCAAATTTATGTGGTCCGGTTTTTGCTGCTGCTTTGAACAGGACGAATGTGGTCTATAACATACCATGCGGAGACTGCACAAAATACTACATGGGACAAACAGGCAGACAACTAGCAGCCCACATCCACGAACATCAGCTAGCAACTAAACGACATGACCAGATGTCCTTGGTTTCAATACGCACAGACGAGAAAAACCACACTTTCAATTGGAACAACATTACTATCATTGGACAAGCCAAAAAGAGGACAGCCAGGAACAAAAACAGAGGTTACTGGAAATGTTCACAGGTCTGGCAGCATCTGTGAAGAAAAAATCAGAGTTGACGTTTCGAGTCTGATGACCCTTCCTCAGAAATGGAAGTGAGCTCCTGAGCTTTTCCAGCAACCTCTGTTTTTGTTCCTGATTTACAACATCCGCAGTTCTTTTGGTTTTTATTAGAGGACAGCCAGGGAATTCTTGGAGACTTGGCATTCATCCGCGGATTCCATTAACAAACACATTGAATTAGACCCGATATACCAACCATTACAATGCACAGTCAGAACAGGCACCTACCGAAAGCAGCAAAAACCAGACCATATCAATTTGAGATAACAAGGTGTCGAGCTGGATGAACACAGCAGGCCAAGCAGCATCAGAGGAGCAGGAAAGCTGACGTTTCGGGCCTAGACCCTTCTTCAGAAATTGGCCTGCTGTGTTCATCCAGCTCTACACCTTGTTATCTCAGATTCTCCAGCATCTGCAGTTCCTACTATCTCTGAAACAATTTTAACCCCACTGCAAAGCCTCTTCTAAGGATGCCTACCTTTTGAAGAAGTTACCCTCCTCCCTCCGGAAAGACCTCAGTGGATCTCTCTCCCACTGCAGCCCATTTCTGAAGAAGGGTCTAGGTCCGAAACGTCAGCTTTGCTGCTCCTCTGATGCTGCTTGGCCTGCTGTGTTCATCCAGCTCTACACCATGTTATCTCAGATTCTCCAGCATCTGCAGTTCCTAGTGTCTCCATATCAATTTGAACTGGCACAAGACAACAGCACTTCACAGGAAGCTCCACAGCACTGAGGATGTCACCTAGTAAGGGGACGAAACGTCTGCTGTCAAACTTCCCAGCATGGTGAACACACCAACATCTACAACCAGCACCCGAACTACACATCTTCACTCAAACCCTGAACAAAGTATCTACAGCTATCTGATGGGTTGTGCTGTGTAACTGTCGACAACACCTGTATCACCACAAGGAGGTCACATTGGCCAGCTCATAGCATGAACTGTGCAGGCAAACAATGAGAAAGAAAAGGATCTGTCTTCATGAGTATAAGTATGTTTAAAAGCTTGTACGAGTGAAAGCCACAGTAGCAAAAATGAAGCAGTGTTAAGTCTGTTGGATTGAGTTTAAAATAGAAGCTTATATTGTTTAGAATCATTCTGTTACTTGCGCAGTGCACCTATTTAATCATTGTGTGTGTTGTTTTGTTCAAGTTTGTATAATAAAGATTCTTTTGGTGTTTCAACTCAATCCTGATGACCTGCTATTTCTTTTCTTACCTGTGGTTCTTCCACACATTCTAATGTTGAAATGATTGTGGTGTAGCAAGTCTGATCCTTACAAAGTCTGGCTTGTCCAGTATTCTCACTGGTATTGTACTCCTGATAAAATCTGAAAACATTGATTGGACATTATAGAGTCATTGAGCACAGAAATAGACCCTTCAGTCCAACCAGTCCATGCTGACCATAATCCCAAACTAAACTAGTCCCACCTGCCTGCACTTAGTCCATATCTCTCCAAACATTTCTTATTCATGTATTTATTTAAATGTCTTTTTAAATACTGTAACTGTATCTGCATCCACCACTTCCTCTGGAAGTTCATTCCACACATGAACCACACTCTGTAAAAAAATATGCCCACTAGTCTTGAGATCCCCCACCCTAGGGAAATAACATCTGCCATTCACCTTATCTATACCTGTCATCAGTTTATAAACCTCTCTGAGGTTCCCCCTCAACCTCCCATGCTCCAGTGAAAAAAGCCCCAGCCTATCCAGCCTCTCCTTATAACTCAAACCCTCCAGTCCTGGTAAATCTTTTCTGAATCCTCTCTAGCTTAATAATATCTTTCCTATAATGAGGCAACCAGAACTGGACACTGTACTCCAGAAGATGCCTCACCAATGTGTTGTAGAACCTCACCATGACGTCCCAACTCCTTTACTCAAAGATCTGAGCAATGAAGGCAAGTGTGCTAAATGGCTTTTTAACCACCCTGTCTACATGTGATGCAACCTTCAAAGAATTATGTACCTGCACCCCTAGGTTTCTCTATTTACAACACTACATAAGGCTCTACTTTTAATTGTATAAGTCCTGCCCTTGTTTGTTTTACCAAAATGTAATACTTCGCATTTGATTACTCTATTGCTGCCTTATGAAGAAAGCTTCCTTAGCAGCTTGCTGGCTGATAAACACAGGACAGGCCTGTTATCTGTGGCCAGGACATATTTCTAGCACAGGCCCTGAAACAAGAATGGTACTATTGGAGCTGATTATCCACATGTAACAGGCTCTGTACAGAATTCATTATCCATTGGTTTGACATTGCGAGCAGGAAACCATTTTTAAATATTTGCTCCTTACCTAATTTAACATCATGCTTGAACTTAACACTTTCCTTTTGAGTAATTTGTAATTACTGAAGCAAAATATTAACTGACTACTGCTTGCAGTTCTGATGGTTATAATATGCAAAAGGATGTAGAGGCACTGGAGAGGAGACGGAGAAGGCTAACAGGGATGATGCTAGAAATGTGTAGTTTGACATTTCAGGAAAGGATTTAGGGGCTGGGTTTCTTCTCTCTTCAGAAAAGAAGGCTGAAGGGGTGGCTGAATAAAGGTCTTTCAAATTATGAAAAGTTGTGGCAGAGAATGTGGGGGAAAAAGCATAACTACAGACCACCAATAGAAGATATTCCCCAAGAAATCCAATGGGGAATTCAGAAGAAACCTCTTCACCTAAGGAATGCTGAGAGTGTGGAGCTCACTACCACACAGAGTGGTTAAAGTGAACAGTATCAATGTATTTAAGGGAAAGCTAGTCAAACATGAGAGAAGGAAGTAGAGGGTTACGATGATAGATTGAGATGAGGATAAGTCATAGGAGGGTGTTTGTGTAATAAACACCAGCTGGTGTGTCAAGTGGCCTGAGTCTGGGTCATGGATCTAATCCAATTACATTCCTGGATGATCCAGCTCCAAATTTTAGTAGCACCTATTCCCCAAGACTTCAAAGTCAGTGAATATATCTGATAATTACCATCTATTCAATAATGCTGTGATAACAGCTCTTAATCATTTTCCAGCTCCCTTCATTTCTGAAGAAAAGTCAAAGAGTCATAGAGCATGGAAACAGACCCTTCGGTCCAACCAGTCCATGCTGAACATAATCCCAAACTAAACTAGTCCCACCTGCCTGCTGCTGGCCCATATCCCTCCAAATCTTTCCCATTCATGTACTTATCCAAATGTCTTTTAAACATTATGATTACACCCACATCCACCACTTCTTTAGGAAGTCCATTCCACACACAAACCACCCTCTGTGTAAAACAATTTGCCTCTCATGTCTTTTTTAAATCTCTCTCCTCTCACCTTAAAAATGTGCCCCCAGTCTTGAAATTCCCCACCCTAGGAAAAAGCAACTACCATTAACCCTACCTGTACTCCTCAATATTTTTTTTTTTTTTTACTCGAAGCATTAACACTGTTTCTTTCTGTGCAAATGCTGTCAGAACTATGAGTTTTTTTTCAGCAATTTTTGTGTTTATTATGTTCCCTGCCTACTGTTATGGATCACAAGGGTGATGCACTGGAAATCTCACCTTGCTATTCCTGAAGTCGTCACAGAAATTAGAAAGTTTATCAAATTTTGTAAAGCTCCTGATTTACTTGTTAGATAGATCTAGGCTATCAGAAAACACAGATCAGGTTGCTGCACTTAACAAGAATGAGGATTTATTATAGATAAATAGTTTTTAACCACACAAACAACAATGAATTCTCCACATATAACACTTCTCACTAAATCTCCAACGCCTCCCAGAAACAGACACACACATGAACAGGAAGAGTTTTGAGAGATATAGACCAAATTCTGGCAAATGGAACTAGATTAATTTAGGATATCTGGTCGCCATGGACAAGTTGAATCAAAGGGTCTGTTTCTGTGCTGTAAAACTCAATACACTATATACAGTCAGACAAGAAAACATTGATGTTTTGGTGGAGGGATTAAAAAAACACTGAGAAAACAGTTCACTGAGATGATGCTTTTGCTTGCCAGGATTTCCTGTTCCTCAGTCATTTTTTCCAGGTTCTTTTCACTTCTTCATAGGAAGCATAAACAACTGGTACCTCTCACTGCAAAGTATCTCGATTACTGCTTAAAGATAACAGCTTATGGCAGGTGAAGGGGGGTGGTGTGTGGGGAAATGGTTCAAGTTTTAGGTATTTTTCTGGAGAGAAAGGCACACTACCTGCCCTTGCAGTGGTCGGTAGGGTTCTGCCACCATTGTATACACACACATGTTGTTCAGCCATCCAGGAACTGAACAGATTGCATTGTTGGACTGATGGCCTTTCTGTTCTATAACTGGTCAGAACACCACAAACCAATCAGTGACCAGTTGCCAGCCAAATCTCAAACTTTATATACACACACACACACCCCTGGTACCAGCCAGTAGTCAAACAGCCACCCCTGCACTGCTTGGACAAAGCAGCAGTGTGAGCAAGACTTACGATGAATTTTAGTAACTTGCTTTTAAAACGTGTAGCAATTCTTTCCACAATTTCTGGTTTCAAACACTCCTTTGTCCCATTTCAGTTCACTATCAAAAATGCAGAAAAATCGAAAGGTATGGTCTTTATATACTTCCAGCCTTACAATATGAAACACCTTTTCAAATTGTTTCATCACAAGATATATGATACACAAACGAGAAAACAGGAGACATACATCTGTTCATTCTTACTCCCCACTCTTCTCTCCTCCCCCACCCTTATACAATCAGATTTCTTAAGTCTTTAACTTAATCCACCATTTCACACTCAGGATAATGCATCTGCAATTACATTATCTCTTCCAGCAATGTGAATGTTCTTTACGTTATATGGTTGAAACAAAATACTCCATCTGAATAGCCTCACATTTGTATTTTAAACTTTTCAATGAATGCCTTTAGATTATGGTCAGTTCTGAGTAAATTACTCTGGCTTTTGCAAACTCCATTTTGGTTGAATTTATTACACAGCCAGCAAACTGTAGTTACTTAAACTGGTATTCTGCTTGTCACATGCATTACTAAATACTATGACATCATACAGCACAGAAACAGACTCGTTCATGTTGACCAGGTTTCTTAATCTGAACTAGTCCCATTTGCCTGCATTTGGCCCATATCCCTCTTTAACCTTTCCTATTCATGTACCTGTCCAAATGTCTTTTAAATGTAATTGTATCTGCCTGTACCACTTCCTGTGGCAGCTCATTCCATACACGCACACCTTCTGTGTGAAAAAGTTGCCCCTGAAGTCCATTTTAAATCCTTCCCCTTTCACCATAAACCTATGCCCTCTAGGTTTGGATTCCACATCTTCTAAATAAGCTACACAATTACAGATCTCAGTTATGACATGATCCGCAAGTCTTTGGAATATAGCTGAACTGGTGAATGGCTTGAAGGTGATGGTATATCTGCTGCCCTTGTCCTTCAAGGTTAAAGTGGTCATGAGTTTGGAAGGTGCTGTCTGAGGATCTTTGGTGAATTTCTGCAGTGCATCTTGTAAATAATACACACTGCTGCTACTGAGCGTTGGTGGTGTCGAGAGTGGATGCTTGTGGATTTAGTGCCAATCAAGCGGACTGCTTTGTCCTGGATGGCGTCAAGCTTCTTGAGTGTTGTTGGAGTTGCACTCATCAAAGCAAGAGGGAAGTATTCCATCACGCTGCTGACTTGTGCCGTGTAGTTGGTGGACAGGCTTTCAGGTGTCAGGAGGTGTGTTACTTGCTGCAATATTCCTAGCCTCTGACCTGCTTCTGTTGTCACTGTGTTTATGTGGTGAGTCCAGTTGAGTTTCTGGTCAATGTTGATAGTGAGGGATTCAGTGATGGTAACACCATTGAATGTCAAGGAGCAATGGTTAGATTGTCTCTTATTGTTGATGGTCATAGCCTGGCATTTGTGTGGCATGAATGTTGCACTTGGACATGGACTGCTTCAGTATCTGAGGACTCGCGAATGGTGCTGAACGTTGTGCAAACCCGTGGAACTGTAAAAGAACTGTCAGGCACAATTTCCCCTAAATAAAGACCCAGGTTCGATTCTACCTTCAGGCTACTGTACGTGTGGAGTTTGCACGTCCTCCCCGAGTCTGCATGGGTTTCCTCCAGGTGCTCCAGTTTCCACCCTCAGTCCAAAGATGTGCAGGTTAAGTGGATTGGCCATGATAAACTGCCCATAGTGTCTAGGGATGTGTAGGTTAGGTGGATTAGCTATGGGATATGCAGGGTTACAGGGATGGGGTAGGAGGGATGGGTCTTGGTAGGTTGGTGTGAACATGATGGGCCAAATGGTCTGCTTCCATACTCTATGGATTCTATGATTAAAGCCATGCTTGCTCAGTTTGATTTTATTACGTATTTCAAAATGCTCTGGTATCACACCCTGTATAATTGACTCTAGCATTTCCCGATGACAGATGTCAAGCTAATTGGCTTATAGTTGCCTGTTTTTTAATCTCCCTTCCTTGTGTTACTTTAGCAATTTTAAAATGCTTTGAGATTTTTCCTGAATCTAAGGATTATGCAAGATTACTACTAGTACATCCACTTCTTTTAAAATCCTCGGATGCAATCCTTCAAGGCTATGGGCCTGGTGTTTAAAGAAACTCTTACTGTCCAATTTTATAGTAATTACTAATTTGCCCTTATAGTTTATTTTCTCCCTCTTTATTTCTTTTGTTGGTCATCTTTGGTTGGTTCTGACAACTGCCCAATCATAGAATCCCTGTAGTGCCATAGAGACCATTCAGCCCATCAAGTCTGCACTGACCTTTGAAAGAGCATCCCACCCTATCCCCATAACCCTTTGTTCTCTCATCATTTTGTAACTCTGTTTCTCTTCAAAGTAATGAGGATTTTCAAGAATTTCCCAATTTAATTTTTAATTTCCAGCTTTGCTTTTGCTTTTCTTTAATGGTCATTGTATACCTTGTGTCCAGGGATGGGGGAGGCAGTGTGCTGTATAACTGTATCGCAGCAACTTCAGGAGAGAACATTACTTGTAGTGGTTTGACACTGGACCAGTTAGTCAGGTTTAAAGTCATTGGTACTAGGTCAAGTGAAAAGCTGATAGATTTTCAGAAAAAACAATCCTATACTCAAAAGATGGATGGATCAGTTACTAGACTGAAGCACAACTCTGATTGAGGTGTAGGAGGTGGCAAGGGTTAAAGGAAGGGTCAGTATCAGGGGGCCATCATTGCAATGTGAAAGGCAGGAGGGTCAGAGGGGATTTGAAGGCTGTGTCATGCAGACACAGCCAAGAACACAAGATGTCCCTATGTGTCGCGGATTAATAAGTTCATATTTTCCAGCCAGGGAGTAAGCTATCCATCTCCTGCTGAATGTTGGTGCCTCTCCCTTTCTCAGTGTCTGTCCTACACTCTGCCCCCCCCCCGCAGTCTGAAGCATGGGGTTGTTCAGCACGGGGGCAGACCCTTCGGCTGAGCTCGTCCATGCCGATTGGGTTTCCCGGGCTGGACAGGTCCCATTTGCCCACATTTGGCCTGTGTCTCTCTGGGCCTTTCCTGTTCATGTGCCTGTCCAAATGTCTATTCAATGTTGTAGCTGTGCCTGCATCCACTGTTCTTCTGGCAGTTCATTGCACATGCAGACCATCTTCTGTCTAGAGGGGTTGCCCCTCAGGTCCCTTTTGAATCTTTCCCCTCATCACATTGAACCTGGGCCCTCTGGTTTTGGACTCCCTACTCTGGGGAGAGACCTTGGCTATTCGTCCTATCCATTCCCTTCATGATTTTGTGGATCTCTGTGAGTCGCCCCTCAGCCTCCGGTGGTTCAGGAAGTGGGGTCCTGGCCTGTCCAATCACTCCTTGTAGCTCGGGCCCTCCATTCCTAGCAATGTCCTTGTGAATTTTTTTGCATCCTTTCCAATTTAATTATACCCTTCCTAATGTCAGAGGGTCAGTGTCGATGGAGCACCGCACTATTTGAGGGTCAGTGCTGAGGGAGTGCCACACTGTTTGAGGGGCAGTACTGAGTGGGCGGGTGCACTCAGAACTGAGGGAGTGCCGCACTGTCGGAGGGTGAATGCTGAGGGAGCGCCGCACTGTCGGAGGGTGAGTGCTGAGGGAGCGCCGCACTGTCGGAGGGCGAGTGCTGAGGGAGCGCCGCACTGTCGGAGGGCGAGTGCTGAGGGAGCGCCGCACTGTCGGAGGGCGAGTGCTGATGTAACGTTCAGTTGGAGCTTTATGTAAATTGGACACTGTTAGTGAAAACATTTGAAGCGCTGTTGTTTGTCATTTATATAAATGATTTAATGAGAATATAGAAGGCAATGGTTAGTAAGTTTGTGGATGACACCAAAATTGGTGGTATAGTGGACACTGAGGAAGGTTATCTAAGTTTACAAAGGGATCTTGATCAATTGAGTCAGTTGGGCCGAGGAGTAGCCGATGGAGTTTAATTTGGATAAATGCGAAGTCTTGCATTTTGGTAGAACAAACAAGGGCAGGACTTATTTAGTTAATGATGAGGCCCTGAATAGTGTTGTACAACAGAGACCTAGGGGTTCAGTACATAGTTCCTTGAAAGCAGAGTCGCAGGTAGATGGGGTGGTTAAGGTGTTTGGTACACCTACCTTCATTGTTCAGACGAGAGTGTAGGAGTTGGGACGTCATGTTGAGGTTGCACAGGGCATTTGTGGGGCATCTTCTGGAGTGTCCAGTTCTGGTCGTCCTGCCATAGTAGGGATATTGTTAAATTGGAGACTGTTCAGAAAAGATTTACCAGGATGTTGCTGGGACTGGAGGGTTTGACTTATAAGGAGAGACTTGAGACTATTTTCCCTGGAGCGTAGGAGGTTGAGGGATATCCTAAAAGAGGTTTATAAAATCATGTGGGACATGCATAAGATGAATGGTAACATCTTTTCCCTCACGTAGGGAAGTCCAAAACTAGAGGGCACGGGTTTTGGGTGAGAGGGGAAAAGATTTAAAAGAGATCTGAGGGGCAACTTTTTCACACAGAGGGTTTTTCATGTGTGGAATGAGCTGCCAGAGGAAGTCGTAGATGCAGGTACAACATTTAAAAGACATTTGAATGGATACATGACTGGGAAAATTTAGATGGCTCTTGGCCAAACACAGGCAAGCGGGACTAGTGCAGTTTGGGAAACCTGGTCGGCATAGACGAGTTGGGCCGAAGAGTCTATTCCCGTGCTGTATGACTCTACTGCAGATTGGCATTGTCATCCACAGCCTACATCGGACACCAAACATACTGAACCGTACCTACTAGATCCCTTCTAGTTGCTCTGGGCTCTCAATTAAGACTCCACCTCCTCTGCAGGTTTACATTTGAGTCCCTTTACCGAGTCTGAGCCTAAGCAAGACTCTAGAACCCCTCTAGATGATCTAGGCCTGGACATGACCCCAAAAGCCTCCAGCACCCTTGTTCTTGGTCTGACCATACAGTGCACTCCAGTCCTTGGTCTGGGCATAGACAAGATTTCTTTGATTACCACTAATTTTGGCCACATCATGTTTATTCTCCATTTCAATCCCCGTTAGAAAGTACCGAAAAATTGAAAAGACACGGTTTTTACACTGTCCAGTTACTGAAAGACACAAAGAAAGATGCAGTTTTCTCCTGCGGTTTGACACAATTCATGTTTCCACATGAGGGAGAGTTTCAGTCAATGGGTAAAGAGCAGAACTGAGGAAGGGTCACCGGACCCGAAACGTTAATTCTGTTTTCTTCTTCACAGATGCTGCCAGACCTGCTGACCTTTTCCATCAACTTTGTTTTTGTTCCTGATTTACAGCATCCGCAGTTCTTTTGGCTTTTATTTTATGGGTAAAGATCTGTTACGCTCAGCCCTGCCCCTTATTCACTCCGATTGCTGGGAGGACCAGCTGTTCCTGTTTAGCTCCCTAGCACCGCCCCCTTTGTCTATTGGTCCTGAGGCGCCATCAATCAGCAGCGGCGCGCAAGCTGGAGCATGCGAAGTACGTTTACAAGTCAACAGCGCGCAGGCGCAGTGCGAGTGTCGGTCCGGGGAAGAGGCACGTTAATTTACGTCTCCCGGAGAAAGGCTGCGGACGAGTCGGTTTTCGGAGTGAGTGGCAGTGGGTAGGCGGAAAAATTATCCCGAACACCCAGGGTATATTTCAAATCTAAAACGACGACATGCTCGTTGCATGTTTGGACGAACTCTGCAACGTGTTAGCGTTGCTTCCCTGGAAGGCCCCGCGTTAACCATCACCTCCTCGTTTTGGGCAGGGTGTGTGTGCGCGCGCAGCCGCCATCTTAATGTGGGCAAGGTACGACGGGGCGCATGTGGACCGCCATTTTGTAGAGGCTGTGTTTCTCATTGCGCATGCGCAATATGCTGGAACTGGAGTCGAGACTTTGTGGAGAAGGGTCATTGGACCCGAAACGTTAACTGCTTTGATTCCACGGATGTAGCCTGACCTGCTGAATGTTTCTTCTTCCCCAAGCAATTTCTGCTTTTGTTTACGGTTTCCAGTATCCGCAGTTTTCTTTTGTTGAGAATTTATTTCGTGGGCTGAGACAAATGTGTTTTATAAACTCCATTTATAGGGGCTTCGGAGGAGCTAACTCGGACCAATTAAACTTATTTTGTCTCAAACACATACACATTTTATATGAGTTGATTTAGTTCACAGAATCATATGGTATAGGAAAGTCCAAGAATACACAAAAACAAGTTGCTGAGCAGCAGTGGCAGCAGTGAAGGAAAAATGAGAGTTAACGTTTCTCAGTACATCCTTCCTATAGTACAGTTACCAGAAATGCACATAGTACAGAATAAAAAATGAAAAAATCGCGGATGTTGTAAATTAGAAACAAAAACAAAATGCTGGAAAAGCTTAGCAGGTCGGGCAACATCCACAATACTCCAGCTGTGGCCCTACCAAAGTTCTGTATAGCTCCAATCTACTCTTATAATTTACTCCAAGACAGATTAGAATTAGCATTATTGTCACATGTACTCACATGAGTACAGTGAAAAGTTTACAAGTCACCACTTGTGGTGCTATTTTAGGTACAAAAGTACCCAGGTGCAGACACTTAAGTATAAGATTCTTTGTTATAAAATAGAAAAATTTAAGAAATAAAAAGTCAAGCAGAGGAATAAAGCAGAAAATTAAATAATTTTACAGTCCTTTCATGCGCTAGGGCCTCACCTCCAGTCCACGAGGCAGGATCTTGCCTCTAGTCCAAACTTATTCTGCCTAGGTAATTTGGGGGGGTGAAAGAAAGGTTTTTTTTTAATAAAAGATTGATATAGGCACACGTTCTGTATGCCGCCTTAACTATCCTATTATCCTGACCTGTGACCCTCGGGGATCTGTGGATCAATACCCAAAATCCTTTTGTTTGTCTGAGCTCGCTGGTTTATAGTTTCTTAATCTTCCTCTACCACTGGAACCGCACTAGCTGTCCTGTAGTCCTCTGGCACATCCCTTGTTGCCAAAGACAATTAAAATTTATGTCAGGGCTCCTTTTAATTTCCTCCCTTGTCTTTACAATAGCTTCGGATACAACCCATCCACACCTGGGAACTTGTCCACTTTTAAATCTGCCAAAGCCTCCAATACCACCTCGCTTCTTGTGTCAGTCTGCTGCAGAACTTCACAGTGCACCTTCTCAAATTCTGTAATTGCACCTTCCATCTCCCATGTAAATACAAATGTATTGTATTTAAACTACACGTTTAACACACTACCAGGGTTCTACAGCTTCAAGTACAGATTACCCCTTCACCCCAAATAGACCCTGTTCTTTCCCTGGCTATTCTTTTCCCCTCGACATACTTATAGAATAGCTTGGGATTCTCCCTAATTGCCGGCATTTTCTCATGCCCTTCTTTGCTCTCATAATTGCTTTCTTGAATTACCCTTTGCACTGGCTATACTCCTTTTTAGAGCCTCTGTTATTTTGTTCCCTTAGTATTTTTATTCAGTCCTGAATATTCTTAGACATCCATGTTTCTCTGGGCTTATTACCCCAACATCACACCTGAAAGGGAACATTATTAAGACAGAAATCAGGAAAGTGAAGAGGAAATATGAGATAGCATTGGCAGATAAGGTTGAGGATAATCCAAAGAGATTCTACAAATGCATTAAGAGCAAGAGGGTAACTAGAGAGAGGGTAGGGCTCTTAAAGATCAAGGAGGTTGTCTTTGTGTTGAACCCCAGGAGATGGGAGAGATACTAAATGAATATTTCGTGTCAGTTTTTACTGTGGAGAAAGAAATGGAGTGTAGAGAATGCAGAGAAATAAACTTTTTCACATTTTTTAAAAACAGTTCACATTACAGAACAGGAAGTTCAGGAGATCTTCGAGACTATAATGGTGGATAAAGCTCTGGGACCTGATCTAATCTATCTCAGAATGTTGTGGGAAGTAAGGGAGGAAATTGAGACCCCTTGCAGAAATATTTGCATTATCTATAGCTCCAAGTGAGGTGCCTGATGACTGGAGGGTGGCTAATGTTGTACCTTTTTGTTTAAGATTGTAAAGAGAAACCTGGAACTATATACCCTGTGAGTCTGATTTCGGGTGTGGGTAAGTTGTTGGATATAGGATTTATGGGCATTTAGAGAGGGGAAAAATTGATTGGGAATAGTCAGCATGGTTTTCTGCGAGGAAAATCGTGTCTCGTAAACTTGATTGAGTTTTTTTTTTTAGGAAATTACCAAAAAGATTGACGATGGCAGAGTAGTATACATTGTTTATTTGGATTTTAGAAAAGCCTTTGACAAGGTTCCCCGTGGTAGACTAATTAATAAAGTTAGATCACATGGGATTCGGGTTGAGTTTGCCAACTGGATACATAATTGGTTTAACAGCAGGAGACGGAGAGCAATGGTGGAGGGTTGCTTTTCAGACTGAAGGCCTGTGACCAGTGGTGTTCCACAGGGATCAGTTCTGGGTTCTCTTTTGTTTGTCATTTTATATAAAATAACTTAGATGGGAATATAGAAGGCATGGTGAGTAAGTTTGCAGATGACACCAAAATTGGTGGCTTAGTAGACAGTGAAGAAGGTTTTCTAAGATTACAAAGGGATCTTGATCAAATGGGTCAATGAGCTGAAAAATGGCAGATGGAGTTCAATTTGGATAGATGCGAGGTATTGCATTTAGTGACAACAAACAAGGATAGGGCTTATACAATTGATGGTAGGGTCTTGGGTAGTATTGTAGAACAGAGGGACCTGGGGTGAAGGTACATATTCTTTAAAGTTTACATCACTTATAATCATTCAAAAGGCATTTAGCATGCTTGTCTTCATTGCTCAGTCGTTTGAGTATGGGAATTGGTACGTTGTGTTGAGATTGTACATGACATTGGTGAGGCGTCTTCTGGAATACTGTGTCCAGTTCTGGTCACCCAGTTATAGGAAGGATATTATCAAGCTGGAGAAGGTTCAGAAGAGATTTACCAGGATGTTGCCGGGTATGGGAGGTTTGAATTATAAAGAAAGGCTGGGTGTTTTTTTCACTGGAGTGTAGGAGGTTGAGAGGTGACCTGATAGAAGCTTATAAAATAATGAGAGGTATAGATAGAATTGATGGTAGTTGTCTTTTCCCTAAGATGGGGAACTTCAAGACTAGGGGGCTCATTTTTAAGGGGAAGAGGAGAGAAAATTAAAAAAGACCCGGGGCAAATTTTTTATTTCGAGGGTGGTTTGCATGTAGAATGAACTTCCTGAGGATATTTGGATGGATATATGAATAGGAAAAGCTGGGAAAGATAAAGGCCAGGAGCAAGCAGGTGGATCTAGTTTGGGATTATATTCAGCATGGACTGGTTGGGCAGAAGGGTCTGTTTCTGTGCTGTATAACTCTTATTTGGGCCTGTGCCTTTTTTGAATGCTTCCCACTGTTCTGCTGTACCCTCAAGTAGCTGTTTCCAGTCTACTTTGGCCAGATCCTGCCTTATTTTAATAAAATTTGCCTGACTCCAATTCAACACATTTTATTTTTACAGGCCATCTTTCTCCTTTTCCATATTGTACTTAAAATACTCTTGTGGTCTCTATCACTAAAATGTTCCCCACTGTCACCCTGAGCACTTGTCTGGCTTCATTCCCTCAAATTAGGTCCAGCATAGTGCTTCACTGTCGTTTTAGGACCATCAACATGTTGACATAAAAATCTTTCTTGCATGTATTTCAAGAAATATGGCCCTTCTAAACCTTTTATTCTTTGTTATCCTAGTTAATATTGGGGTAGTTGAAATCCCCATTATGTTTGTACACATTCTAGTGAATTGACTACATATCTGCTCCTCAATTGCCCACTGACTATTTGGAGGCCTATAATACACTCCTAACAGTGTGACTGCCCTCTTTTTTTTTTATTCATACCCACAAAGCTTCCTTCGATGATCTTTCCAAAGTATCATTTCTCTTTACTGCAGTAACTGACTCCCTAATTAATACTGTGACCGTCTCCACTTTTGCACCCTCCCCTATCCTGCCTGAAGAGCCTATACCCCAGAATGGTAAGTTGCTAGTCTTGTTCCTCCTCTAACCATATCTCTGTGATGGTAATGATATTGCAGTACCATGTGTCAATCTGTGCCTTTAACTCATCTGTCTTGCTTCAAACACTCCTGGAATAAAAGGTAGACTGGATGGCCCCTACTTTATTCCTTTGAGACACCAAGGTTGAATGGCTCCCAGCATGGGAAGAGATTCACCCAGTCTTTCCACTGCAATGACCACCAGCTTGTTCACTGAGTCATAGAGCTTCAGAGTCACAGAGGTTTACAGAATGGAAAAGGCCCTTCAGCCCAAACTGTCTATGCTGCCCATTTTCACAATTAAACTGGTCCCATTTGCTAGTATTTGGTCCATATCCCTCCATACCTATCCCATCCATATACCTGTGTAAATGTTTCTTGAATGACAAAATTGTGCTCGCCTCCACCACTACCTCTGGCACCCTGTTCCAGACGCTTGCCACCCTCGAGAGAGGTGGGGGGGGTGGGGGCGAGCAAGAAATTGTCCCTCTGGGCCCTTTCGTATCTCTCCCCTCTCACCCTAAACCTATGCCTAGTAGTTTCAGACTCCTTTACCATGGGGAAAAGCTGTTGGCTATCTACCTTATCTATGCCTATCATGATTCTATATACCTCTTATATGGTCACGTCTCAGTCTCCTACGCTCCGGGGGGGGAAAAATAATGCCCCAGCCTCTCCAACTCTCATAACTCAAACTTTCCAGTCCAGGTAGCATCCTAGTAAATCTTTTCTGCAGTCTTTCTAGTTTGGTAATATGTGGCCTCACCAATGTCTTGTACAGCTGCAACAAGACTTCCCAACTCTTATATTCAATGCTCTGACCGAAGAAAGCAAGCATGCCGAAAGCCACCTTCAAGACCCTGTCTACCCGTAACTCCACTTTCAAGGAGCAATGAACCTGTACCCCTAGATCTCTTTATTCTATAACATACTCCCCAGAGCCTTACCATTGACTGTGTAAGTCCTGCCCTGGTTTGACTTACTGAAATGTAACACCTTGCTTTAAGTAAATTAAACTCCATCTGCCATTCCTCAGTCCACTGGCCTAGTTGATCAAGATCTCGATGTATTCCCAGATAATCTTTTTCACTGTCTACTATACCACCAATCTTGTGTCATCTGCAAACTTACTAACCAATTGTTATCCACATCATTTATATAAATGACAAATAACAGCGGACCCAGCACCAATCCCTATGGCGCATCGCTGGTCATAGGCCTCCAGTCTGTAAAACAACCCTCTACCACCACTCTTTCTTCTACTATCAAGCCAATTTTATATCCAGTTGGCTAGGTCTCCCTGGATCCCATGAGATTTAACCTTACTCAACAACCTACCATGCAGTTCCTTGTCAAAGGTCTTGCTAAAGCCCATGTAGACAATGTCAACACACTGCCCTCATCTACTTTCTTGGTCACATCTTCAAAAAGCTGTCAAATTCATGAGACACAATTTCTCACGCACCAAACCATGCTGACTACCCCATACGAGTCCTTGCCTCTCCAAATGCCTGTAGATCCTGTCTCTCGGAGGCCTCTCTAACAACGTACCCACCACAGCCGTTAGGTTCATCTGTCTGTAGTTCCCAGGCAGTTCATTAGCCACCCTCCAGTCTTCGGGCACTTCACCTGTGGCTGTCAATGACACAAATATCTCCACTAGGGGTCCTGCAATTTCCTCCCTAGCCTCCCACAAAGTCCTGGATTACACTTGACATAAAAAAACATAAGAAATAGGAGCAGGAGTAGGCCATCTGGTTCATCGAGCCTGCTCTGCCATTCAATAAGATCATGGCTGATCTTCAGCTCCACTTACTTGCCTGTTCACTATAACTCTTAGATTTTTGAACAGTCAAAGAGTCATCTTTGCCTTAAAAACGTTCAATGAGGGATCCTCAGCTGCTTCATTGGGCAGGGAATGCCACAGATTCGCAACATTTTGGGAGAAGTAGTTCCTCCTCAACTCAGTCCTAAATCTGCTCCTTCTTAATTTGAGACTATACCTCCTAGTTCTAATGTCACCTGCCAGTGAAAACAACCTCCCTGCTTCTACTTTATCTATTTCCTTCATAATTTTGTATGTTTCTATAAGATCCCCCCCCCCCCCCTTGTTTTTATAAATTCCAATGAGTGTAGTCCCGATCTAATCAATGTCTCCTCAAGCCAACCCTCTCCACCCCAGAATCAACCTAGTGAACCTCCTCCGCACCCTGTCCAATTCCAGTACATCCTTTCTCAAGTAAGAAGGTCAAAACTGTACACAGTACTCCAAATGTGGCCTCACCAGCACCCTATACAGCTGCAGCATAACCACTCTATTTTTAAACTTCATCACTCTAGCAATGAAGGACAATATTTCATTTGCCTTCTTAATTACTTGCTGCACCTGCAAACCAACTTTGTGATTCATGCACCAGGACATCCAGCTCCCTCTGCACAGCAGCATGCTGCAATTTTTCAACCTTGGGATGTATTCTATAGGTCCAGGAGAGTTGTCTATCTTTAGCCCAATTAACTTGTCCAACACAACCTCTTTAGCGATAATGATCGTTTCTAGGTCCTCTGCTCCTTGTCATCGATTATTGGCATGTTATTTGTCTTCCACTGTGAAGACCAACACAAAATACCTGTTCAATGCCATGCTGTTTCCTCACTTCCCCTATTAAATCCCCCTTCTCATGCTCTAAAGGACCAATGTTTACCTTAGCCACTTTTTTTTTCTTTTGTTTTTTATGTATGTGTAGAAACATTTGCTATCTGTTTTTATATTCTGAGCTAGTTTACTCTTATAATCCATCTTATCTTTCTTTATTGCTTTTCTTGTGGCTTTATGTTGACCTTTAAAGATTTCCCAATTCCCTAGTTTCCCACTAATCTTTGCCACTTTGTATGCATTAGATTGCACAATTTGATACACTCCTTTTATTTCCTGAGTTATCCATAGCTGATTATCCCTTTTCCTACAGTTCTCCTTAAGGTCCTGGGGACTTTTCTACCTAAATGTGTTTTAAGACTTCCAGCACCACCTCTTCTGTCATGTGAACTCTCAAGATATCACTATTTATTCCCCAAGTTCCCTAGCATCCATGCCTTTTTTTGACACTACATACTCATTCATTTAGGATCTCACCCATCTCTTGTGGCTGTGCGCATAGATATTGACCTTTACGAGGTCCTATTCGCTCCCTCATTACTCTTTTGCCTTTCGTGTACTCGACGAATCTCTTTGGATTCTCCTTTACCTTATTTACCAAACCCATCTTATGACCATTTATAAATTCCTTAGAAGAAACTTGGTTTCTCTCTCAAGTGTACTGCAACACACTGTATTCTCAAGGAATTCACTTGATCCCAGCTGTCTATACATGTCATATGCCTCCTTCTTCTTGTCCAGGACCTCAATAATTCTAGTCATCCAGGGTTCCCTGCGAAAACAAGCCAGCTCAGCAAGCAAGTCAACAACCTTCCCTACTGCCAGCCTTTCCTTCACTCTTAACAGGAACGTGCTGGCTCTGAACCCTCATTACCTCACTTTTGAAAGCTTCCCACTTACCAGACATCCCTTTCTCTGCAAACAGCCTCCCCCAGTCAATTTTTGGAAGTTCCTGTCCAAGACCATCAAAATTGGCCTTGTCCCAATTTAGAACTTTAACTTATGACCAGATCTATCCTTTTATAGCTATTTTAAAACTAACAGAATTTTGATCACTGGTCCCAAAGTGCTCCACTACTAACACTTCTATCACGTGCCCTGCCTTATTTCCCAAGACAAGGTTAAGTTTTGCCCCTTCTCTAGTAGGGTAACCTACATACTGCTTGAGAAATTCTTCCTGAACACACTGAACACATTTCTCCTCTTCCAAGCCCCTAACACAACCCAGTCCCAGTCGCTGTTGGGAAAGTTAAAATCCCTTACTGTTACAACCTTATTATTATTGCAGCTATCTGCGATCACCTTTACATATTTGCTCCTCAATCTCCCACTGACAACTGGGGGGCCTATAGTACAATGCTGTCAAAGTGATCTCCCCCTTTTTTATCTCTCAGTTCTACCCATGGAGACTTTGTGGACAAACCCTCAAGAACGCCCCCTCTCAGTACCACCATGATGTTCTCCCTAATCAAAAACACAACTCCCCTCATCTCTTGCTTCACCTTCTATTCTTCCTATAGAATCTGTATCCTGGAACATTGAGTTACCAGTCCTGTCCTTCCCTCAGCTATGTTTCTGTAATAGCTATAATATCCCAGTCTGTGTATCCATCCCTAACTTGAGTTCATTTGCCTTACCTGTCAGACCTCTTGCTTTGAAATAAATGCAGTTTAACCCAGACTTCCCTTGCTTCCTGCCATGCTCTTAGCTGCCCTGTCGAATATGTGAACCTCTTCTCTCTCATGGCAGGAAAACAAGCTTTCCTTGGGTGTGCGTTGACTGACCCTAGTACAGGATTACCAACATTACCTTTTACCTTTATTATTTAACTTTCTCTCCTTAACCTCTGTACTGTCCTCCACCTTCTCTTTCATCTCCTTACTGCTTTGGATCCTACCCCCCTGCCATACTAGTTTAAACCGTCCTGAGTGGCTCTAGCAAATCTGCCCACCCGGATATTGGTCTCCCTCCAGTTCAGATGCAACCCGTCCCTCTTGTACAGGTCACCTCTACCCTAGAAGGGATCGACTCAGCTAAGAGACCTTTAAAAATTAAAAATCTGGGAAGTCCTTTAAAAGAAAGATTCATCTGTTGAACCATCAGTCCATGCACACCAAAGAAAGCTTGTTTTTCTGCTGTGTGAGAAGAGATTCATGTATCCATTCCACGTCCTGATTTACAAGCGGATTCACGCCAGGGGAAAGGCCAATAGAATAGCCTGGTTGGAATGTTTCTATTTTTTGGTGAACCATTAGAAGGTCAAGAAAGCGACTAATCAATTTTGCAGGAACTGCAGGTATTTCTTTCCTTCAACTATTGGTAGAATATGGAACTCACTACTACAAGAAGCTGTTGAGATCCCAGGCTTTTGAAGAAATGTAAATGGGACATGAAAGAAAAGAAATTAGGATGATAAACTGAAAGATAGACCAAGAAGCCTGTTTGTGTCTTGTGTGCTTTAGGTAATTCTTTGCAAACTTAATTTTCAGGCTATTGGAAGAGGAAGATTTGATGTCAAGAAAATCAAACCAAACCTGATCTCTCGATCCACTGGGACCTGAACATTCGCAAATCTGAAGGGAGTTACTTCAACTAGTGAGAGGCTTCTCCTGCTGTTGGAAGGGATTGACCCAGCTGGCAAACATGCTGACACGCCAGCGAGCTCGCAACAGTGAGAGGCTGTTCACCTGCTCTGTGTGTGGGAAGAGCTTTAGCTGTTCATCCAACCTGCGGGCACACCAACTCGATCACATTGATGAGAGGCATCTTCAACGCTCTACCTCTGGAAACAGCATTGAATCCTCCAAGGGAACAGTCCAAAATGAGACTGACGAGAGGCCGTTCAGTTGCTCCCACTGTGGGAAGAGGTTTAGTCTGTCTTCCCGTCTTGGCGAGCACCAGCTCATTCACGTTCACGAGAGACCGTTCAGCTGCTCTCATTGTGGGGAGGTTTTCAGTGGGCCAGAGCATCTCGCTGAGCACCAGAAAGTTCACACCAAGGACAGGCCATTCAGCTGCTCCCACTGCGGGAAGAGATTCACTCAGTCTTCCCACTGCATTGACCACCAACTGGTTCATTCAGCTAAGAGACCTTTTAAATGTTCTAAATGTGAGAAGACCTTTAAAAGAAAGATTCATCTGCTGAACCATCAGACCACGCACATCAAGGAGAGATTGTTTTTCTGCTCTGTGTGTGAGAAGAGATTCACTCATCCATTTCACCTCCTGACACACAAACGGATTCACACTGGGGAGAGGCCATTCAGCTGCTCTGTGTGTGGGAAGGGATTCACTCGGGCATCTGACCTTTCAATACACAAGCGTGTTCACACTGGGGAGAAGCCATTTTCGTGCTCCCAGTGTGGCAAGGGATTCACTCGTTCGACCTACCTTCTGATGCACAAACGTGTTCATACCGGAGAGAGGCCATTTTCTTGCTCAGTGTGTGGGAAGAAATTCAGTCAGTCGTCTATCCTGATAACACATCAGCGGGTTCACACTGGAGAGAGGCCATTCACCTGCTCTCTGTGTGGGAAGAGTTTCCCTCGGATGTGTCACCTTTTGATACACAAGCGTGTTCACACCGGGGAGAAGCCATATGTTTGTGGTGTGTGTGGGAAGGGATTTACTTGTTTCCACCACCTGCAGAAACACCGTCCTATTCATACTAGGGAGAGGGTGTTCACTTGCTCCACGTGTGGAAAGGCATTCACTCTGTTGTCCAGATTGCAGAGACACCAACACATTCACGCTGGGGAGAAGCGGTTCGCCTGCCCCGTGTGTGAAAAGAAATTTACTCAGTCGTGTGATCTGGTGAGACACCAGCAAGTTCACAACAGGAAGAAGCTGCTCACATGCCCTGTGTGTGGGAAGAAATTCTCTCAGTTAGCTAAGTTCGAAGCACATCAGCGCATTCACACCGGGGAGAAGCCATTCCTCTGCTCTGTGTGTGGGAAACGTTTCCCTCGTTTGCCCTACCTGAAAATACATGAGCGAGTTCATACTGGGGAGAGGCCGTTCACTTGTCCCGAGTGTGGTCAGGGGTTTGTTTATTCGTCCCATCTTGTGAGACACCAGCGTAGTCACACTGGGGAGAGGCCATTCAAATGCGCTGCTTGTGGGAAGGGATTCATTGATCCATCCCACCTGCAGAGACACTATAGAGTTCACGCCAGGGAGAGTCAGCTCACCTGCTCTTTGTGCAATCAGAGATTTACCCGGCCATCTAGCCTGCTGAAACACAAACAAATTCACGTGTTTGAAGCAGAGCTAGATTCTGTTCTTGCTGCTGTGAGACAGATGAAGGACTGAACCTTTTTTTTGTTTTGAATTCTACATTATTTCAGTTCTTGTCCCTTCAGTTACTTACACCAAAACATTTCGGCTCCCAATATCTTCCAGGATGACTCTGCTAATGTTGGTATCCAAGGAATGTAACAGTAATGCTCCCAGGGATCACCATAAATCCCCAGCCTGTACATCACGTTTACTGGACGTTGTATGTGTGTGTGAGTCACAATATCTGTCACCTTGAATCTGTGAATAGAGCACCTGGTTTCAATGTAAGTCAACTCAGTGTATTGAAGAAAGATGTGCACGGTGCTGACACTTTAAGCTTTCTGTTTACTCCTATGTTGCTCTGCGTTTTTCTAAGCTCGAAGCACATCAGCAAGTTCACACTTGCTGTGTGTGTGGGAAGTGTTTCCCTTGATCGCCTGACCTTTAGATACACAAGTGAGTTCACACTGGGGATGATCCCCTGTCCCGTGTGAGATCAGGGGTTTGTTAATTCATCCCATCTTATGAGCAATGTCTGAACTTATGTCCCACTGTAATGTTTGCTGTTCTGAACTGTGTATGTTAATGGGGCTCCCATCCAATGTTGAGAGTTGTTGGCCTTCAAAGACCACAAGAAATAGGAACCAGAGTACAGCTGTTCAACCCCTCAATTCTTCACCACCATTCAATAGGAATGTGACTGATCCAAAATTCCTCATGACCACTTTCATGTGGTTTCTCTTTAATCAAGGCTGAGATAGTCAGAATAAACGTAGGACTCTACCCCCATCACTCTTTGTGGCAATGAGTTCCAAAGACACTCAACTCTCTGATATAGGAAATGTTTTCTTTTCTCAGTCTGAAATTGACACCCCTTTATTCTGAGACTGTGCCCTGTCTGTCCTGGACTCCAGTTAAGGGGCAGTATCCTCTCAGCATTTATCCTGTCAAGCTCTTTAAGAATCTTGTATGTCTCAATGAGATCACCTCTAAATCTTCTAAAATCTAGTGAGTAGAGACCCAGCCTGTTTCACTTTAGTTCATAAGACAATCCTGTTATACCAGGGATCATCCTTGTGAATTTTCTTTGAACTGCCTCCAGCAAAATAATATCTTTCCTTTTCAATAAGGGGTCTAAAATTGCTCGTAGCACTCCAAATATGGTATTTCAAAATGAACACCTTAATGTTTTCTCACATCATACTCCATTTGCCAACTTACTTAAATCAATATCTTTTTGTAAATTCTTATTTATTCATTCTTGGGATGTAGGTGTCACTTGCCTATTCCTAGTTGATGTTCAACCACGTGGCTGTGGAGTAACATGTGGGCCAGACCAGATAGGTATGGCAGATTTCCTTCCCTATAGGACATTAGTGAACCAGATGGGTTTTTCCTGACAGTTGACAGTGGATTCATGGTTAGATTAGACTCATTTCAAGATTATTAGTCATAGAATCATTAAGTAATACAGCATGGAAATGGGCCCTTTGGCCCAAATTGGTCCATGCTGACCATGGTGCCCACTCAGCTAATTCCAATTGTGCACATTTGGTCCCTATCCCTCTAAATCCTTCTCATCCATGACCCTATCCAAATGTTTTTAAAATGTTGCTATTATACCTGCCTCAACCACTTTCTCCAGCAGCCCATTCCATATATGCACTACGTGTGAAGAGGTTGCCCTATGGGATTAGGGGTGTCACGGTGGCACAGTGGTTAGCACTGCTGCCTCACAGCACCAGGGACCCGGGTTCGATTCCAGCCTCGGGCGACTGTCTGTGTGGAGTTTGCACATTCTCCCCATGTCTGCATGGGTTTCCTCCCACAGTCTAAAGATGTGCAGGTTACGTGGATTGGCCATGCTAAATTGCCCATAGTGTTCAGGGAGGTGTAGATTAGGTGGGTTATAGGGGGATGGATCAGGGTGGGGTGCTCTGAGGTTCACTGTGGACTTGTTGGGCCGAAGAGCCTGTTTCCACACTGGGGATTCTATGATTCTAAAGATGAAGCAAAAATCTCTGCAATTTCTTCCCTAGCCTCCCACGACATCTGAGGATGGACTTGATCAGGCCCAGAGGATTTATCCAACTTGATGCGCTTTAAGGCTGCAAACACCTCCTCTCTGGTAATGTGTATGTGGTCCAAAACATCCCCATTTGTTTTCTTATTGCCTTAGCATCCATTATTCTCTCCTCCGTAAACACTGAGGAGAAATGTTC